>NC_090930.1:494977187-495277968 GCF_040938575.1 Ambystoma mexicanum | reverse complement strand
AGATGACATTACATCTCTTTTGGCACATAATATGAACCCTCTCTCCAAAGTCATCATTATGGGCGATTTCAATCTAGCCTTGAATGACCCTCTGTACACCCAGGCAGACCTCTTAGCCAATTCCATGAAAGCCCAAGGCTTTACTCAAAGAATCTGCTCATCCACTCATGAAAAAGGATGGATCTTAGATTGGATAGCAGACACTAACTGCACCATTGATATCCTCTATAACACCCCTACACCTTGGACTGACCACAACACTATAATTTTCACTACTACTGCCATCACCACCAGAAAGGCCAAACACTCTACAACAGCAACAGCATTACCAACCAGAACTATGACAAACATTAATCGAGACAACATGTTACCACTCCTAACACCCATTTTGGACCTGCCACATTCTGACCTCGACCCCTAAATATTGTTAGTAACTACTATAAAATTACTCTTGCTCCTATTGAAAAAGTAGCCCCTATGAAAATGAGGAAAACCAAACCTACTGAACACATAATTCCTGGTTCAACCCTGAACTCCACACTATGCACATAACTAAAAGACTCGCAGAAAACACCTGGCTCAAGCCTCCAACACTTACAAACAAAGCCCACCTCCAAACCTTAGCAAACAATTATTAAAACAAATCATTAATTCTAAAAGCGAAGTTTATAACTAAAGAATCTCAAATGCTCAATCTAATACCAGAGAATTATTCACAATTCTCTGCGAATTAGAATCACCAGCACCTACACTAGACCACACCATCAATAATTAACAATGGTGTTCTAACATCCAAAACGCCTTAGCTGACAAAGTTTCCTTACTAGAACAAAAAATAGCACAAATAAAATCCAATCTCACCCTTAATCCAAGCTGTTCATTATCACTTCCCTAAATGGAACCCCAAAGGTTAATATATTTGCCTTCACACCACTGCTCATTCCAGACACTATCAATATTATCAAAGTCCTAAAACTCACCAGATGCAAGGGTGACACCTGCCCTCCAACCTTGATAAAAGAATGTGCATCTGAACTTGTACCTTTCGTCACCAGCTTTATTAACAGTTCCTTTGCTAGCAATTCTGTCCCAGAAGACCTAAAAACAGCCTGGGTTCTACCATTACTGAAAAAACCCACACTAGACCCCAACATCCCCACTAACTTCTGCCCCATCACCACCGTACCTTTCCTATAAAAAAAATCCTTGACCGTGCAGCTTATGTGCAAATACAAAAACCTTTGGATTGTAACAACCTTTTGGGCCTAAGACAATCAGGATTCCTACTAGGCCACGGAACTGAAACCACCTTGCTAGACTTGAAATCACAAATGCACCAATATATAGACAAAGGCAATCTGTGCCTCCTCCTCTTAATACACCTCTCGGCCGCTTTTGATTTGGTTAATCATGATATCCTATGCCAACATCTAGATACTGCTGCCCACTGCTCTCCTGAAACCTCTCAGATACATCTGCAGCCCCTCCTGTCTCTGTAACTTGTGGTGTTCCACAAGGATCAGGTGTGTCGCCGACACTATACAATGCATTTACGAAGCTATTATTTGATAAATTGACAAAATGGGTATCACGTACACAAATTATGCAGATGATACTCAAATACTCATCCCAATTACCGGCTGTTACGACACAGACTCCAAAAACTTAAATAAAATCTATCATGGAATCCAGGCTTGGATGGCGGTTAACGAATTGTGTCTTAACGATGACAAGACCAAGCTGATACTAATTGGAAACAAAACCCAACTAAACAAGCTCCCTCAAGACTATAAATCATTCAACATCGATATCGATGGCAACATTATCATGGTCGCCAACTAAATAAAAACCTTTTGTGGTCTACATTGACTCCTCCCTCAACTTAAATAGACAGGTCAACTCCATAGTCTCCTCTGCCGCTTACACAGCTAAACTGATTAGAGCCAACAGACCCTTCCTTTCCCCGCACAACTCCATCACCCTGGCCAGAGCCCTGATACTCTCCAGGATTGACTACTGCAATTCACTATTTGCAGGAACTGGCATGAGAAACATTTAAAAAAATTACAATTTGTACAAAACAACGCTATCAGAGCAGCTCTAAATATCCATTGGCTCCCTGTCTCGGATAGAATTAAATTTTAAATTCTCACACACAAATGTATTTCCAACAATGCACCTGCTTACCTAAATAACCTGATCTGCAAAAAGCAATCGAATAGACCCACCCGGTCCTTCTGCACCATCCTGCTTTCCATACCCAGATACAGAAGGCAGAAAGCAGGAGGTCTAACCTTTCCAGTGATTGCACCCAAAATGTGGAATGCACCCCCTACGCATCTTAGAGATGACACATTTTATTGGTCTTTCAGAAAAAAACTTAAAAACTTCAATATTTAAGGCTTCTTTGTGCAGTCACCATGTCATACAGTTCCAAGGGCCAAAACTGACGACGCCACTATTACTATGACAAACATGAAACTTACTAAACCAATGCAGCTATAATTGCCTACGGAATGTACGTGTTAATGCGTAACTGAGCATATTACTAGCAGCTAATATATGATACTAATGTCTAACCAATGATATCATGTCTATGTAAATGTTTCTCTTTCTTCAAGCTGCTGTAACCAATTTCTTAAGTGCCAGTGCCAGTGCCTAGTTGCCTTCGGTCTTTGTGCGCTTTACAAATGTATAAATAAATAAATAAATACATTGGATGGCAAGTCTTTGTATTTTCTCTTCTAGCAAAAGTTTGAAACAGCTTCTACTCCTTGAAACCAAAGGTTTAACATACCTTCTTCTTCTTGAGAATTTAAACACTTTTATAAATCTTCTTTTGCAACAACAAAGTTTGTCAGGATGATTCCACAACAGTTCAGTCAACACACTAGTACCTTTGTCACTTGTAGCAACAACAAAGCGTGTCAGGATCATTCCACAACAGTTCAGAAAACACTTTAGTGACCTTGCCACTTATTCTTCTTGAAAATAACCTCTACCACAATATTGTACTTCAATGATTTCTTACTGGTCCACTAAGCTGCCAGGACTACTACTAAAAAGGTCTGTATACTAGTATGCTCACCTGTCAGGACAAAAAGCTCTTACCACAACAAGTAATCTGTGGTAAGATCAACTTCAAACTTTTAAGAAAGTCTTTAATTTTCAGCCACATCAATAATCACAACTTCTTTTAGGAAAACATGTTACACATTGGTGCTGTTTGTACCACTCTTGATTTTTCCACTGCCAATGCACTTATGGTTCCTCTCCCCCTGAATACACTCTATCATGAGGGCCCCTCTCCTGTCACTTCTGTTTTCCTACTTTCCCATCAAAAAACTGCTGATACCGTTTCCTTCTCACATTGGCTTTTATTTGGCTTAGGCATTGCTTGTTGTTATTTCGCTTAACTTCTGTTGTCTTATTCTGGCAACAACAGTTATAACTTTTCTGTGACAATGTTCTCTTATCATTCAGCCAACATACTTTATAAGTTCTGTAAGGTATTGCCCCCTTTTTATTTTGGCAAAGATGGTTTTATCAATTTAATTTAGTATTGCCCTTCTTTATTTAGGCACTCTGATTGTCTTTTTCAGCAATGTTGGTAATTTTTTCCTTCTTGCCTTTTTATACGGTTCTTATCTCGCCAATAAGATTCCTTTCTATCAGTTCAGTATTCAAAATACTTTGTATTAATTAGCTGTCGCGTACAGAGCATACCAGGGTTACATACTGATGGTAAACTCACTGGTTCAGTCACATGCATCCTTGCGACCTGCTGTTCATCTTCGTTCTGCTGCTTCTCCCTCATCTATCTGTACAGTAAGCTGGTTCTTTGCTGCCATAGCCCATGCCATACACGAAAGGTGCTTTCCTCACTCCGGTTATCAGCTGGTACTCGCCTGCCAGGACGACACAAGAAGGAGCTTTCCTTGCTCCGGGTGTCCGTGGGTGTTTGTCTGCCACCACGACAGAACACGCCCACTGGGAAGGTTTGGTTAACACCCTAATGGGGTGGCGGTGCCTGTTTCTCATAGGGTATTGCTAGCATAACTACACTTGGCGTAGGCTGTTATCCACACTTAGGTTTACACTCATCATTATCTCCTATGTCCTCCACCATCTTCCATAATTCTAGAATCTCCTGACCTCCTTTGGAGCTTTTCACCTTTATATTTGGCTGCTAGAAATGCGTAAGTGTATTCCATTATCCCTCTATTGTTTATCCCCTGCTCTGATCATGGGTAGAACATTCCCCCCTGTGTCTCTGCCACCCACTGTTTATGATATTTTTCAATTCTATATTTATACAATGGCAATGAATTGCACATATACTCCAACAGTGTAATTATCCCCATGATGAAAGACCTTGTATGCAATAGTGTCACGCCATATACAATATATAGATTGTCTTACGTGTTTTTACCAGTCCATCACTCCCGCTTCCCTGTCGCCCCCTACCCACACACCCTTCTCTCTCTCAATCATTACGCATACACACACATGTGTACTCTCCCTACACACAATACCCACACTACCTTATTCACAGGCCCTCCCTTGGCCGCCGATCACTGCACACTAAAAATGTAAACACTAAAACAACAAGCTAAAACAATGAACTAAAATAACAACCACTACGTGTCCTTATTCCCGCACCCGTAATATTTTGGACTCAGGAATTTGAGCCCTCTAATTATACAGAGACCCTACTTTTGTATTCTCTTATCACATTTCAAAAGATGGCACCATCTTCTCCCCTGACTCGGAAAGGAGCGCACATCTCTGTTTCTCTTCTTATATACTTATAAGAATAATACAAAATATATATATAACCACCACGTGGTCTTTACACACTACTCAACCAGTCACACACCATCCCGTCATTCACACTCATCACTTCCTCTTCACCTCCCACAAACTCAATCACTCTTTATACCGTTCCCCTCCAAATGTCTACCTCTGTTGTTTTCACCCTCAAGAGGTGTACTTACATCTGCATGTTCACCCAAGCTCCTCAATCACAGGGTCCTATTAATGGCATGCACCCTCCTAGGAGCTTTGCCCCACTCCAAAGATCAGACAGAAATTCTGTCAAAACTGCTCCTATACACCACTACGGGATGCCCGCTTGGGACTGGTCTCAGCAGGTGGGCGCAGTTCCTCCAATGTGTGGCCTGAAATCCTCAGTCTCTGCAGAAAATCTGGGATCACGTCAGGGTTACCAAAAATGTAGAGTAACCCCTCCACGCTCACACCAGAAAGAATACAACCCACTAGGTAAAAAGGCCCAGCATGCCTCTTGCAAGGAGAACAAGATTTAATGTCATAAAAACACAAGTACATGTTAACAAAGAGCATCTGCTGCCACAGAACACTCTCCCAAAAACAGCACAAGTAATCGTTTTTAAGGGTACACAGCGTCAGGAGTGACATACATCACATAGGTTATAAATCCAGGTGGGTGGTTGGTGCAACCCTATACACATATAGCCTGCTCCAGACGGGATGCCAGGTGCTTGGTCCCAGCATCTCCTGTCCATCTTCTCCCACGTGGGGATATTCTTCTTTCATGAATGAAAATTACACACACAACTCGGTATTTCACAGTTCTACAGTGCACCTGGTACCAAGGAAATAAGTGAGACGGCTACTTTAGAGGTCGCGATAACTCCACAGAACTACCGTGTGTGTGTGTGTGTGTGTGTGATGCACACCCTTCTAACTCTCTGGACTACCTGTAAGCATGCTAGCATAGCCATGGGACTAGGCTTCATTTGAAAGTGGCGTCTACCTTCTAAATTGGGGTTTCATTACACATGTGGTTCTAATATTACAAATAACTACATTTCTATTACAATTTAATTTCTATAACTGGGCCTCTCTCCCTCATTCAGTATCCTGACTCTCCGGCACCATTTCTGTCTACAATCGCCTGGTCCTGAATCACTGCGGGGCTTGGGACTTTCGCCCCTGCTTCCCAACAGTTCTTTTACAATTATAAACTTTGGCTTTGTTGAATTGATATTGTTTAATAGCTAAATATTTAGAAAAGGGTTTTATGTGATATAATGGTTGATTCAGATCCAAGGAAGAATTATATTCACCAGAAGTCAAAGTGCTGATGTTCTGATTCCCAAGGCCACACCCCCACCTCCTACAAGTACCACAGTTCAGCCCGCCTGGGCCGAGGCCCACAGGGACTAAGGGCGCAGGGTGTTGTGTCATTCTCCCACTCTGATTCTTGCCTAGGAGGGCCTCCGTTCTCAGCTTTGGGTTAGGCCACACCCCCACCTCCTACAAGGACCACAGTTCAGCCCGCCACGGCCAAAACACCGCAGGAACTAAGGTCGTGGGGTGTTGCATCCCACTCACAATCTGATTCTGGCCCAGGAGGGCCTCTGTTTTCAGCTGTGGGCTAGGCCACGCCTCCACCTCCTACAAGAACCACAGTTCAGCTGCATCCTGTGTTGACTAAGGGCACAGGGTGTTGCGCTCCCACAGGGGTGTTCTGCAACAGCAGGGATGAGCACACCCATCAAAGCAGAGATAGTACATTGTGGCGCCCCAATCACTGCACACCATAATTGACGAATCTCACTGGAACATCATAAGGTGAGAGTGAAGAAGGATCGGATCGAGACAGGGGGCTATATTGCGGTGAATGCTCGACCTAACACCTGTGTGTGGGCTATACCAAAAGTCCTAACCGGAGTTACTGTAGGCCCCACTTATATCTTCTTGATATCCTGTTGGCTTTTATGTTTTAATTATGCAAGAATCTCTAGAGCCCGAACATAAGATCTTGACTGTGAGGCAAAAATTGGGAACTTGCCCCCGTCAACAGATGTGGTGTGTGACACTGACACTGCCTTTGCAGTAAAAGACTGCAACCCTATTAAGTTTACGGGAGAGGCCTATTTTTTGATAAAAGAAATTCATCAGTTCCTAGGGTCCAATCATGATGCTTGGGGGGAGCAGTAAATAAAACAAGTGATCACCAAAGTGATGCCAACGGAGAGGCCACCAGTGGTACAAGGAGTCTGAAAGGTGTGTGCCCCACAAAATTCTGCAGCTAAACCTGAAGTTGATCTGCTACTGAATGAGGTCCTGCTGATCACCCCAGGATCCCACACATGCCCTAACAAAGATTTGTGGAGTAGAAATGACTCTTTGCTGTTAATTTTGGCCAGACCTCTTTGGCCACTTAATTTTCCTGCTACACTTCCTGCCCCCACTAATGTGGCCACTCTTCAATCTACATCTGAGCTGACTAGCCATGAGTCAGAGCAAAGATCGGCGTTAGTGGTGGGAGATGCAGCATTAGCCCCCATTACAAGCCAACTCCTTTCCCGGACACAGGGGAGTATGCTAGCCAAGAATATTCTTAGCAGCAACTGCATGGTCCATGACAATTTACTCGTGCTTGGGCCGAATCAGGAAGTTAATACCCCACCATTGCCTGTTGAGACTATTGGCTCCTTGGAACCTATGGTACACATGGAACTGGAGGCTGACGGTGTGCCTGAAGATAAGCCCCTTCTTACTAGCAGAGCCTCGAGTGGGAACATATTGAATATGCCTCCTGGGAATGGTTTCTTGCTCTGTTCAACTTCACCAAGGGGCCCTAAACAACTTGGCCAATATTCTTTGCCCAATGCTGATCTATCTGTCAAGGAGGTTTGCACTGCCCAAGGATCCAACTGCGAACAAGTTCTGTCTGAACTTGCAGCCATAAAGAAGTTATTACTGGTCTTGATAGAAGCCCAAGGTAGGGGAGGAGGGAGAGTTATGGGGAGCATCCCACCAGCTCAGTGGATTCCATGGGGTCTTATAAATTACCCACAGAGCTACAAACACTTACCACAAAAGGCCCCTTGATTGTGGAAGAAAAGGTTGATCCCATATTGTAACATCATTAAATCACCTCAGGATATTACTCATTTTAAAGCCCATGTGTATACTCCTATGACATGAAATCATGATGAGCGAACTGCCTGGCAGCATACCTTCAAGGGAGTCAATAAGGCTCCTAACGTTAATATAATGCATGCAAAAAGGGAGTACAGGGTTATACATATAGCAGGTAATTATTGCCCCAATGTCGTTGAATATAGAGCACTTAGACCTTCCATAAGGGAATCTATGACCAGTAATAAAGTCCATGGGGGACTAAGGAGGGGCACTGTATTTCTTCATGGGGGATCTAAACGTTCCCCTAACCAATGAGAACCAACCAATGCTCTCCTAAATAAATGCATGCATTGGCTTTGAACTGTAATGGATTGTCCTTTTGTGACCAGGGCAGCAATAACGTGCTGCTATAGATTGTGCAATGACAGTGACAGCCCCAGTGACTCTATTAAGTTGGAATTTTGGGACCAAAGCGTAGCTAATGGTGTCTTGGATGGTATTAAGACTTACGGATGGACTATAAACAGTACAATCTTAATTAGCCCTTACTTACTCCCTAGCACCACCAACTCTTTCAGAATCACTACTCGCAACCCTGTTTTATCTGGTGCCAATGTAATACCACTGGGGAAAAAGACAAAGGACAACTGCCGTGAACTAGGACCTGAGGGGCACCGAATTGCTGTGTGAAGACAAAAAGAGGGTTTTTGAACTGTTGAGCCTCACCATGATTGGTAGGACTTGGGGGCTATGGCAAATGTGTTATTGTTCCTCTGATATGATGTATTGTCATACCAAATTAATTGTTTTGTTATGTTAGGATGCACTTTGATAGCCTCAAGGCCAAATAAAGTCACTTGATGATGAAATTGTTTAAAAAGGTAGTGAATGGATGATGCGAAGAGGAATAGGATCAGTTGGAGATGCAGACTTAAGACTGCAAAGAGCGCCAGCGATGATCTTGTCAGTGATGGGCGCAAAGTTCAACATACAAAAAGAGGTCTGGGAGCCCCTCTACCGAGTACAAACACGGCCAAATAACCTGTTCTTTGGGAAGGTGCCCACTCGGGAGGGTCTACAACCACGTTTTAGCTCACTGTACCTTTCACAGAGGAGAAATAACCATTTGCATATCAGTCTGGTCCTACCCACTTGGGCAGTACAGCACCGAAATACTAGGCGATTCTCCTCTGAACAAGATTACCAACAGCAACCCCAAACTCGTGTTTCGGACTAGTCGGGCCTCATCAGTGAGGTGAAAATGTGCGTCATTGAACCATTTCATCAGAACTTTAGCCTGAGTTTCTGCTGTCTGCGAGCTGAAAGAGCCCATTGTTACCATGTAAATCTTCTCCCATTTCGGTGGTAAATTTGCACCCAAGTCCCTGTCCCATCCATCACAATAGGATCTGTGTTGTCCTGTGGTGAGGTAGGTCATTAATTGCCTTGTACAGTTTAGAGATAAGACCCTTGGAGTCAGTAGCTAATTGGAAAAACATTTCTCAAGTCGTTAATTGTCTGGTTGCTGCCTCAGCATTAGTTGGCTGAAGGACCCAGTGTCTGGCCACAGGTATCAAAATCTATCTCATTCCTCCAGTCCCCAGACCTGTTTCTACTCTTCGAAAGAGCGGATCTTGCCTTTGGAGAACATGTCCCCAATCTTACGTACCCCTTTGGTCATCCAACCTGTTAATCGATTATCTTTGTTACCTGTCGTGACGACCCCATTTTGAATAAAAGGTGTGAAAGGGGAGGGGAGCGTTGTGAATGTTTTCAATTTTGTTAGTCCATCCCATATTTGCAGGGAAGCCTGAGTTTGGGTATTAACCACTTTCTCCACGTCCACCCATTTCTTATTCAAGTCATTTTGGACCCAGTCAATGAGCGGGTATATTTGGGCGGCCTTGTAATAGCCTGGTGCCTCTCTGCAGTTGGACTGGGTCCATGAGGGTTTCGTTTACAATTATCTGTGTCGTTGAAGCCATATGATGCATTTGGTCATGAAATTGAATTTGCCAAATACAGCTTCTAGAAATGGCCAGCTCACCCTATCAAAGGCCTTTTCTGCATCCTGGGCTAGTAATAAAGAGTGGGCAGGATTTCTACCTGATTTGTCTACTAGATTTAAAACCCATCGAACATTATCTAGCATTCCCCGTCCCCCAATAAACCCTGACTGGTCCGAGTCCACCCACATCGGCATACATTTCTCCTTTCTATTCGTTAAGGTTTTCGTTAAACGTTGGTATAAAAAATCACAATAACACAAAATAGACCCTTCCAACAGTGTGGGGTGTAGGTGGAGCAAAGAAATCAGGGCATTTGTTCCTGATTTAGGCAGACGTTAGCCAGGACCTCTAAATGTATGCATACCCTGTGGATGTTGGGTACAGCACCAAAGAGCTTTATTTTATGGTGCACAGAGATCTCACTCACCGAGAATTATTTCTCTTTCAACAATCGGATGTTCCACCAGGTGCACAGCAGATGCCATGGGGTCAGCAGCAGCCCTGACTGTCGCCAATCTCTATGTAGAGAGTCTTGAAACAAGCAGATATTTTGTAGAAAGTATCCCATTCCTAAATAATATCCTGCTTTGGAAACATTACATTGATGATGTGCTGCTGGTATGGAGTCGAGACTCTGTCTCCTTTGAAGAATTATTTCAGTGGCTTTATTCCAAAATCTATTTCTGAAATTCACCTCCAGCCACAGCAGATCCAAAACCAATTTTCTGGATATCAACATTTAGGTGGACTCCATAAACAAGGTCTTGAAAGTTAAACCTTACCACAAGACCACTGACAAAAACTCTCTCTCCTACTATTTTCAAGTTGTCACCACTGCCACACAAGGGAACACCTGCCCGTTTAAGGCACACCAGTTCCATCAGGTCATCCTACAAACTGAAAGCTCAAGACCTGAGTGATAAACTAGAAGGTAGAGGCTACCCTAAGAACATTGTGGGAAAAGCATGCAAAAGAGCTTGAAATAACCATAGGGAAACTCTGTTAGAGTACAAAGGCAAACAAGATAATGACAACAACATCATATCCGTCAGTGTGAGGTATTTGACCACCTGCACAGGAAGAGTGCGCTCGCCTGGGCTTTTTGATTTTTTTGATAATGAAAATGAATGATGGGAGATCAACCTCCAAGAAATGTGAGGCCATTCTGCACACATTTCATATGCTTCCCACACAAATTGCATAGTCATGTGTTCTCCGGGAAGACACAGCCTACAGGCGATGTCTTCCCCTGTCATATTTAGCTGGAATGTGACAGCCATGGGTACATCAAAGCATCTCAAGAAGGGGGAAGGCACACCTTCCTCCAACCATGGGCAGCTTAACTTAAATATCAAAGCCTCCATGGATATGATTCCTTGTTGTGTTCATTCGGCACGTTGCAGTGCATACTAATGAGAGAAATTGAGGCAAGCCTCAAGGGGCTTCATTGCCAAACAAGACAACAGGAAAGCGGGGCTAGCACCCCTTTGGTATGCAATGTGTCAGCTTGAAGCTAGTTCCCACCTCTCTCTATGAAAGGCAGTGAATGGCCTGTCTGGGTTCAGCAGTTACCGGAGGTGTCCCTGCACAGCAGACCCCTTTCAGAGGGACAAAGGATGTGATTTGGGGGTTACCGGAAGTCTGCTCCCATCACAAACTTCGAAGAAGACATACGCTTTAATCAAGAGTCACAGAGGGATCAGTTAACCAGAGAGACACTTTGAATTAGAACAGACAGGAAGATGGGTGGGACATAGGTATATGTTTTCACCACTTATCTGTCCTGTCGAAGAGCACTCTGGTCCTGACCTCATGCATAACAGAAGATTGTTGGTGGGGACCCAGGGTTGGTTCATTAAGGTGGGCCTAGCCTGCACCAATCACTGTTAGATCATCTGACAACTTTTAAAGGAGTAAGAAAGACTCACATTTTGACCCGGGCTGAAGGTACGGTCTACCTTGCATCTTCCACCAGTGAAGGAAGGCTAGGAGTTCCAAGAGGGAAGCAAGATCCCTCCCCTAAACATCTCCCAGGGAACAGAGGGCGATACCGGAATCAGAGGACCCATCCAGCAGCTCCCGAACTGGTACGATGCCAGCACACAACGTGCCCTGCTAGGTTCTGCCAGCAAGCTTCCTAGGTGGTAAGTGCTGGAGATATCTGAACTAAGGACAAGGCATTTGCCTGCAAACACTCTCCTGAGCATTGGGCCATCCACTCTGAAAGGACAGCACAAGCCCTGCAAAGAAGCTTAGAGGAGTGCCACACAAGCATCCTCCAGGGTCCGTCTTTTAAGGGCATTTTTTAGACAGTCGAGCCCTCAAACCACATGCGGCTGAACCGCTAACTGTTGTCATGCCACAGTCACCAGAGCCGTCTGAGCGGCCGTTACCAGCATTCCAGATCCGCCAAACAGCACAGAGACAATGATTCTTGGCCCCGAGCCACTGTGCCGCCAGCCTGCAGCCATCTGTCCAGCCTCGCTTGCTGAATTGCCTGCCACCTGATGCCGGAGCTGGCTGCCACCACTAACTCTGTCTAAAGGGCTGCAAAGCACCCTGTAACCGCCTCAACACTGTTGAGCACCAAGAACTTCTTCAGCACCAGGTACATTGTTGGTCTGCCCCCCTGGTCCTTCTCTGAAGGCCCCTCTAGACACTTACAACCCTTTGCCCCCTTGGTGCTGGAACCTAATAACCTTGAACAGTAAGACAGATTACTTTACCAACTACCCTCCTGTCAGTACCCAGATGGCATCCCTTTCCTTTGTGAAACCGTCTGTCCTCTGTGTTCCTTTACAGGGTGGGTTGTATTTTGTACTGTGCTAGAAATGTCTGTTGTAGTAATAATAAAGTAGATATTTGTATACAACCTTGACTGTCCCTTTTATTATTGGGTAATAATTGTATTTTTGCTGTATTGTCACTAACCAATGATCCATGACCTTGCAGAGATAAGCCTGTAGTTCTGTCCACGTTACCAAAATTGGACAAGGGGGGGTCTTATAATTCACTTGTATTCCAATCTGTTCCGATCCCTTCTGGTGTACTACAGGTGTGGGGTTGATTGATGGTTTAGAAACAAATATTCTTCCCGTGACCACTGGTGCCCTGGAAGTTTATTTGACACAGTCAGCGCATTTAACCACTTATCCAATAAAATCAGCAAGATCATTAGAAGCAATTGGCATATTTTGGAAGGAGGTGACACCTCTTTAAATCGCCCTAGACTTGCATTTTAACATGGCAAAAATCTCAAAGATCTCCTAACCAGGAACAATATCTACATGCCAGTAGATAATAGAGATGCGGGGGCTACCTAAATCGGTGGGCCACACACCTTGTGGCCACTGCAATTGTTGTGCCCAATCCACCAGGACTAAAGAGGTCAACCTTAGCCTTGACAGTATGTGGGCCCAGAGGGACTTCCCGAATTTCAACACCAATATGGTGGTTTATGCCATCTGGTGTCCCTGTGGGAAACTTTCCATAAGTAAAACAGAGCACAACGTCAAAGTATGGATATGCGAGCACAAGAGCTGCATAAGAAAAATGGTGATCAATGCACCTCTGAAAACACCATTTTTGGTGATGGAACACCCATGCGACTCATTGAGATGGACAGTGCTACTGAATATTAAACCAGGCGGTTGCACAGCACAGTACAAAAAGAGATAGTTCAACCAAGAACAATGCCTAATTTTTTAGACCCATAGTGTAGCGTTGGGTCTTAATGAGAACATTGAATGGCAGAGGACTATGTAGTGAACCCCACCCATTACTTTCAGTGCACTCCTTAAAAAGGTTGCACCCATTACAAGTGGAAAGCCCCTTTTTTTGCAACAGTTGGGCAACATGGCCACATATTAGATCCAACAAACTGCCTAGGACAAAAAACCCAGCGTTTAAATCTGGAGGTGCCTTTTTGAGGTCCTCTACAAGATGGTTGACTGTGGTAAGTAGAGTTCAACCCAGGTATTTCTGGGTTAGTGAGAACTACTTAAGACAGAGGGCTCTGGACTTACAACCCTCATAGATTACTTAAAATACCAGCCCCAAAAGGGTCTGCCTACTATCAGAGTAATGCCCGAACTCTATTAGGTCAGATTACATGGCATCACATTAGAATTTATCAAGCATAGACATCTAGAATTGAAGAGCGTACATCCTTCTCAAGCCAGCTTCAGGTCCACACTAAAATGGCCGCCCAACGGTAACAGCACTCATACCAGACACCTCTGAGTGATCACATAACCTCCAAACAACATGCTCGCCACGAAGAGTATCAAAGTATTTAAAAGCTAAACATTCCGTGTTGGTAGTGAAGCGCAGTTGGTACGAGATCCCGAGCAACAGCACACTGCTTAATTAGGTGAGTCACAAAGCTCACGCTATTTAACGATGGGAATACATCTCCCCATCCACAAGTCTTGCTGTAACCACTGCTGCAGGCACATTTACTTTATTGCAGCCATGCCAAAACCACCCTTGAGCAGGCACTTATAAAAATAAAATTACAGAGGAGTGTGAGGGCCCCTCTACTGAGAATGAACATAGGTCAAATACCCTCTTATAAGGAATTTCTTCCACTGAGGAGGGTTTACAACTACGTTTTAGCTCAAAAGATGTGGACCCCTTTCTCACTGTGCTTGGAGAGGCATAGTTTCACCTCACTGATGAGGCACGAGTGGGCCGAAAAACATTGCTGTTGGTACTCTTATTCAGAGGGGAATTGGCTAGCATTTCGGTGCTAGACTGCCTAAGTGGGTAGGGCCAGACTGATATGCAAATGGATATTTTTCCTCTGTGAAAGGTACAGTGAGCTAAAACATGGTTGTGGGCCCTTCCAAGTGGGCATCTTCCCATATAACAGGTTATTTGGCTGTTGGCTATGCATGCCAGAGAGGACCAGGGTTCACACTACGCAATCACTGTTCAGAGCACCCAGGGCCCAACAAACGTTCCTGCAGCATACAAACAGAGAACTCAGCCAAGAGTAAGTTAGAACTGTCCTTTATTTTCCATAAAAGACAGGGATCATACAGGAAATAATTCTCCAGCAATCCCAACTCCTGAGCTCGTGTCAGGGGCTTTTGTTACATTCTGACATCACAAATCAGGGCTCTTCCCCAAAAACCTAAGAGCCTGCCTGATTGCGTGAATGGGGTGGTATCACCTATAGCTGGCACATATAGAGGTTATTCTACTGGTCCTCACATGTCAGGTGGCTTGCCTGACCCTTGCCTGACCCTTCCACAAAAACTATCACACAGGGTCGCAGGATTACCATTGGCCCTTGCCTTCTGCCAGCCACCCATGGATTTGTGTTCCATGAATGGCTGGAGCTGATCTCCCCAGGCCTGTGACCCAGCTCTGGTCTCAGCGCTCAGTGCACCTTCTCGAGGTGATAAAAAGACTATGGGCCTGATCACGACTTTGGCAGTAACCCTTAAATCTGGCAGTAGCGGTATTACCGCCGGATTTATGGGTCCGCCAAATCAGGACTTCGGCGGATTTCGTCCCAGCTCTGAGCTGGGGGGAAATCCGCTGAAAATTTGTGCTATTACCACCGGCGGTAAGAGCGCGAAAATTCCCCATTGAGCCCAATGGGGAATGGGGCATTCCCGAATGGGCTCAATGGGGAATGGTGATTAACATTACCGCCAAACTCGTGGTCCGGCGCTGTTAGTGCCGGGGAGTTTGGCGGTAGGGCTAATACCACCGGCGGTAATACCGCCGGCGTTATCACCAAAGTAGTGATCAGGCATGTGTTCCCATTGTTGCTGTCAGTATTAGCACTTTGCCTTTGAGATTGCCTGCAGGGTTGCAAATTTGTAAAATTATATATGTATAATTTTGCATCTGTTTTGCTCAGAACTGCTCCTCTTATCACCACGGGTAAATGTGCATTGTTCGGTTCGGCTGCACCACGTGGGTGAAGACCTCAAAATTGAGCTTTCTGGTCTGCAATTGGTGAGGATGTATTCTGCTGTTTTGCAGGTGGCTCCTTGTCTCTAAGCTTAGGCACGTGCTTCTCGGCTCTGACCTTGGCTGTGAGCCCTGGCCTGGTGCTTTGTGCAGACTAATTCTGCTTTGCTTCGTCTTTCGTTCTGAGGCTGGTGGCTTCATGTAACTCTACTATAGTTATGCTAAAATTGCTATATGTCTATATTGTGCTATTCTTCTTATAGGTTAGTAGAATGTTGGTTCATCCAGGTTCCTTATACGATCCTGTAGTTCCATGCGGTTAGTTGCAATAAGTTGCTGCAAGCTGCCTCTGCATCTCTTGTTGTCTTGCGTTTCTGCGTCTGGCTAATGAGAGAAAATAATAAAGTCTTTTGACAGTATGTATATGTACCTGTCCTCTATTGAACTGGGTAAGCATGTTCTTCATGTGTGCATGTGTGTGTCCATGTAACTTCATGCATGTATGAGTGTGTGTCATGGCTAACGTTACTATGTCATGGTGTCTTTAATGACGTCAGTACCACAGGATATTGGTCATGAGTCGATCATGTCCAATGAAGCATCTGGATCAATATTCAGTGTTGGGGCACATGTATCCATAATGAGGTTGGCTGGATAAGGTTTGAATTGCTGTCTGAGAGAATATCTGTTTGCATATCTATTTGTCCCTGGTCTGCCTGGGGGCTGTCCAAACAGCTCCTGGCATCTTGCATCTCTGACTCTTCGGGCTGTCATGTTTATAGGGGTGAAATGGGGCATTCCAGTCCAGGGACCCTCTCTTCATGGCCGTGTTCGTTCTCAGTAGAGGGGTTCCCAGACATTTTTTAGGAACTTTGGGTTTCACCCTAAATTACCCAGGGTAATTCAGACGTGAACATGTTGCTCACTGTGCTTAGAGAAGCACAGCTTCACTGATGAGGCCTGACCAGGCGGAAACACGTGTCTGGGTTTGCTGTTGGTACTAATGTTCAGAGGAGAATTTCCTAGCATTTCGGTGCTGGACTGCCTAAGTGGGTGGGACCAGACTGATATGCAAATGGATATTTCTCCTCTGTGAAAGGTACAGTGAGCTAAAATATGGTTGTAAACCCTCCCGAGTGGGCATCTTCCCATAGAACTGGTTATTTGGCCGTGTTTGTTCTTGATAGCGAGGCTCCCAGACCTTTTTGTGCATTTTTAGGAACTTTGGGTTTCACCCTAAATTACCCAGGGTAATCCAGATGTGGACCCCTTGCTCACTGTGCCTAGAGAGGCGCAGCTTCACCTCACTGGTGAGGCCTGACTAGGCTGAAAAACATGTCTGGGGTTGCTGTTGGTACTCTTGTTCCGAGGAGAATTGCCTAGCATTTTGTTGCTGAACTGCCTAAGTGGGTGGGACCAGTCTGATATGCAAATGGAAATGTCTCTTCTGTGAAAGATACAGTGAGCTAAAACATGGTTGTAGACCCTTCAGAGTGGGTATCTTCCCATAGAACAGGTTATTTGGCCATATTTGTTCTTGGTAGAGAGGCTCCCAGACCATTTTGTGCACTTATAAAAATAAGCTGTGCCTTACTTACCCAGGCATGCACACCCTTGAAACACCTGTGTATAGGTGCGTTTTAAATGACATATCTTATCATCATATCATACCACCCTCTTAACCTTATATCTTATGGAACCCTTCCTGTACTTTACGCAGGTATCCAAGTCGCGCTAATGCACGGCATACATTCCCAGGCATAACAGACCCACAACGCCTCATCGATGATGAAAGCAATTTATTCTGTCAGCATTGACCTAACCACTTCCTAGGGCCTGGTGTGAACATTCTCATCATCATGAGAAGGTATGAATGTGCAACACGATGGCCAAATTTTGGTGCAAACTCCTCCTTCCATCGCTTGGATCATGTGAAGGACATATCTATTTTTGCAGGGTCATCAGTCGTATAGCCCTCAGATGTTCCTTGATAGCATTGAATCTCTTTATGGTGGTGTTGATTGTCTGCAGAAGCTCCCATCTTGTAATCTGCAACCACTTGGCATTGGCCATCGTCTGGATCCCAGGCATGAATATAGTCATAAATATTGAAGCAGTCTTGCTGAACAACCTGTGTTCATAAGGAATGGAGTCATATGCTTCTATTGACTTGGCTGAGAAGTAATTCTTTCTTCTGGTTCGAAGGAGGAATTCTAGCAATCTTTTTGTTTCACAAATGGGCATCTACTTTCGGAAATTCTCCAATGTTCAGGTCACTCTGAGGAATCACTAATGCTGGAACATGGATGAGCACCAAGGAGCATACTCAACCCCAATCCATGGGCAACTTCACATAGGCCCTAGGCCCACAAACCCAAAATCGATCCATGAGGACAGCTGTCCCTTCTCCCATCCTGGAAATGTCAACTGTAGTTTTGCAGTCCTTATCTCCCACATGATTCTTTCGTGTTTTCGGAAGCACAATGTCACATTCGCCAGTGGGATCACAACAATTGAACCTGATTCTACCCATGTCAGTAGTTCAGCATGTTTAGCCCATGATTTCAAACATCCATTGTTCACTCTCTGCACCTCTTGTACATATTCTGATGACAATAGCTGAGCTGCACAGGACATCAGTCCTCCTTCCCATCCCTTCTTGGACTTCACTCGTCCATAGACTAAGACTTGAGTTTGTTCCCAGCATCCAGGTGATCCTGCTATTTCTTTTACATCAGAGCAATCCATTATCTTCATGTCTTCAATGACTACCTCTTCCTGTCCTGCTGCAGGATACACAAGCATCTTACTCTACCATCCAGGTTCCCTTTACCTCTGTGTAGTCCTAATATAATCATACTGGAATGGAAACAACCATTTTGATATCCATCAAGTGGCCCAACTTCCTTTAGATTGTTCTCTGGTCATACATGTTGCAAGATGAATGAGGCACCTGGCATTGTGTTCTAGGACTTCTCTGAAGATTAATGTTTGCACTGTATTCATGGCATAGGGGATAATAGTGCAGATGTAGGAACTCTCATTAGATGTTTTTTCCCTCATGTGCTGGTACCACATGTTATTACCCAAGTGTGCTGCATTATCTAGGTAGGTATTTATCCCCTCATTATCTTCCTCTGCATCTCTCCTGTGTCTTTTTGAAGCCTTGTACCATTCATGAAGTATACCAAAGAAGTTCCCGTAGTAGGAAGAACCATAGGGACCTCTACCTCAGTGGAAGTACTAACATGATGGAGACTATGAAAAATGAGGAACAGAAGACAAAGAGAGTAATCGTACATGCATATATTATGCACAAAAACCTACGTATCCATTTCTTGCGCCATCCTGGTACTTGTTGCACTTGTTCATTCTCTAGAACCATGCCGGCTTCTACATTTCTCATCTTTAATACAATCATCACATTTCTTTATAATTGCAACTGTAAAATCTGCTTAATTATTGCGATGAGAAGCCTTCTTATCTTTGGGCCATTTTTCAGATCCTGTAAAAAAGTGTGAATGTCAACGTCTCTCCTGACAAGAGCAGGATAAGCTTGAAGTATAAACACGAAGACAGCAAGCACAAGCCGATGAACATCACTGTCAGTAAGTACCATATGGCTAACTGCTTAGAACAGGTATTCACCACGAAATGAATCTGGATACTGATCTTGTTTCCAATTTTTGATCAGAAACTGACATTTAGGCATAATTCTGATGCTTCAATGTATTTCTAAAAGTTCATTTTCAAATTCCTGATATTCTCTGCAAGTCTTTGCACTCCTGCTAAAATATCTACAAGGCATATCCATTGAACTTCAGTTCAATACAAAATCTGTATTATCAGCTGATTGCTGAATTGTCCTTCTTCTTCGCAATTGATCGGGCCTGCACATGCTGAATTTCTTCTTCTTGTCTTGCTTCTCGATCGGCAATGGTGGGAGGGCGTTTTTCACCGTTATATGCTTTTACATCACCCAGGTAAAGACAAGCTCATCTTCCTTGGACCTTTACAGCTGGGTTTATATTCTCAACGCAAAAGGGACCATTGAATCATGGCTCATGCCGCTTTCTAGTAAAATTCTTGATTAGGACTAGGTCTCCAACATATAAATTAGGTGCCGATAATAATTGACTTGTGTTGTTGTTGAATTGTCTTCTTCTGTGTTCTGAGACCAGCCCCCCTTGCACTTTACTTGATCTGAAATGAGAGAGATTCTAGAGGTCATGTATGTAAAATAATCATGCATTTCAGCACCTAAAGTTTTAGCTACACTCTGTGCATCACTTTTACTTCTAGATGGAGGGGTGAGGGGCATTCTCATTCGACACCCTGTCACTAGTTCATGTGGGGTGAGGTGGTGGTATGATCTTGTCTGATTCCGAAGGGCATATAAAGCTAGGGCTAGGCAATGTAGCCATCCCTTCTTCAAAGTCATTTTAATCTTGCAAATACTTTCTTTAAGGAGACCAATGAGTCTCTCACATATTCCATTTGCTTGCGGTTGATAAGCAGAAGAAAACATATGTTTAATGTTCAGTAGATGCCCTATCTGTTCAAATAGCTCATTAACAAAATGTGGCCCATTGTCGGTTCTCAGCACTTCACACACACCCCATCTCGGGGAAGGCTTCACACACTGAAAACCTTTCTGTGCAAATGGCATCAGGATGTGTACATGGACCTGCCTCTATCCACCTGGAAAAGGGAAACACCACCACTAATAGATACCTATATCAATTACACACCTGCAGCATATATACATAATCGATACGTAAATGCTGAAACAGACCATTTGGTCGAGGTATTACCCCTCTAATTGTTCTCAGTGTATGCCCAGCAGTAAACGTTTCACACACAATGCAGTTTACAGTAAATAGGGCAATGTGCTCCAACAAATTCAGAATAAACCAGTCTTCCGCAATTGTAGCAGCAAGACTCTCCCTGGTTACATGCATGGGGTAATTCAGCTGTTCAGTACAACCTTTAATAATGCTACTGGCATCACTGGCTTTCCAGTGCTATCTTGTCACCATTATGCTTCTGTGGGGATAGAAAGCACCCCTTTCGTTTCCATAATTCCTGCTCTTCCTGTGGTGCACTCCCTTGAATCTCCATTAGTTGAGTTATCGACAATGTATTCAACCGTTCTTGCATTAACATGGTTGAAACTACTTTTTTTCTTTAATACTCTCAGTATCAAAACTCGAAATATCTGGGAAATATGCAACCCTTTTGGCTTCTTCGTCTCCAACTTCGTTCCTGCAAGAGATAACATCTGTTTGCTTAGTATGCTCTGCGTATTTAATGACCGCTATGGCCACTGGGAGTTGTAGTGCCTTAATAAGCCTGCCCAATAAGGATGCGTGCTGCACTGGAGTGCCATCTGCACAGAGGTAGCCCCTCCTCTTCCAACATGCTAATCCTGCATGTACGGTTGACGTCACGTAGGCGGAGTCACTGTACCCCGTTACTTCCTGCCTTTTGTGTTTCTCGAGCGCGACAATAAGCGCTACTAATTTTGCTGCTTGCGCTGAAAAGTGAGACGGTAGCCTTGTACTTGCTACAACTTCAAATCCTCCATTTAATCTGTGTCTCACTACTGCGGCACCATCAATTTTCAAAGAATCATCAATAAAGACAATTTCCCCTCCTGCCAAAGCACATTCTCCTTCACTCTGGGTATAGCATCATAAAATTCATCATAATTAGCACAGTCATGCACATGATCGCCTTTTTCTAATGGCTCAGCTATAAACGTGGCAGGATTCACTGTTTTACATCTTACAATCTTAATCATTGGATTAGAAATCATTACCTCATAAACTGACGCTCTTTGGGATGACAATGTGCCTTTTGGTTTCTCTAAAATGGCAAATAGAGCATGCTCCACGAAGAGAGTCATGGAGCAGCGCATAACAATACCTGTAGACATTTCAATTACGAACGCAACAGCAGCCAAAGATTGTTTGCAAGGAAAGTGTCCTCTCATAACTGGGTCTAAAATCTGACTGTAACACGCTAAAGGCTTGTACCCAAATGTAGTTCTCTGCGTAAGCGCTGCTTTCATGACTGCCCAATTTGTGTGCAAAAACAAATAAAATTCCTGAGCATAATTGGGAATTCCCAAAACAGGGTGTGTACAAATTGCTTTTTTCAGCCCCTCAAACCTTTCCTCCATTTCTTCATTCTATTTTTACTTTATCCACTTGTGCTTTCTTTAAAGCTTGCAAAAGGGGTACTGTGCATGTACTGTAATTCATAATCGCCTCAGCTCTTTCAGGTGTCACTTTCTTTCCTTCATGTGAAATCAGCTGCCCTATGTATAACACCTCTTATTAGCAGTATTGTAACTTCTCCATGTCTATCTTATATCAATTGTCTGCTAAAATAGTCATCAACTGTATAGAATCTTGTCTGCAATCATCTTCCGGGGTGCTACAAATTAAAATGCCATAGATGTATTGTATCACCGCTCTCTCTTAAGATCAGTATTGTCTAGATCCATCTGTAGGACTTTGTTAAAGATCAATGGGGACTCACAGTAACCCTGGGGCAGCCTAGTATGTTTCAGTTGAGTTTGGCAGAACATAAAGGAAGTCAAGTCCTGTGAGTCGTTATGCAACAGGATCAAGAAAAATGAATTTTTTAAATCGATCACAGTGAAATATCAGCTTCCACGGAATACTGCACAGTATCATCACCGGATTAGGAACTAGAGGAAATTCTGCATCTACAATCTGGTTAATCAGTCTCATATCTTGTATACATTTCCACGATCCTCCTTTAGACCTTTTGTTCAGATACACCGCAGTATTACACAATAATTCTGATGGCAGTAGGATTCCTTGTTTCGTCAGTGCTGAGATAGTCTGGAATATACCCTCATCAGCTTCTCGAGACATGGGGTACTGCTATGCTTGAGGCAAAATCACTCCTGGCTTAAGCTTTATTTGAACTTACCTTATTCCCTTCTGGGGCCTGGTTCTAAAATACCTTCAACTATCCCTCCATAAATACCTCCCCTCTCGATTCCTTTGCTCCTCTACTTCTAACTCCCCTAGAGTCAGTTGTTTTTCTAAGAAACAAGCTGGGGTTAGATCTCTTTGCCGGGGGCCTCCCTTTGGAACAGCCTCCCGGCCATCCTGAAACTTGAGGAGAACCATCTCTGAGTCTGGAAGAACCTCAAGACCTTCCTCTTCGCTTCTGCCTTTTCCCCTCCTCTCCCCTGATGATCTGTTTTCTCTCTCATCATCATGCTCCTGGCCACCCTTTGACCTTAGGGCCCATGTACCTGCTCATCCTCCTGCACTGCCTCCTGAGCCACCCCTTGCACTGGGTTCTATATCTGTACCCATACAGTCCCCCATTTTTCTTATGCATTTATCAGATATACCCTATTTGACAAATTACGCACTTGCCTCTGCCTGTATTTTATTTATTTATTTTTGCATCTATTTATTTATTGCACTTATTATTTATTCTGTTCTCTCCTTTGTGCCGCACTTTCCACCCCCCCCCTTCCTCAAACATTCTCCCTTTTCCATGCACTTGCACGCTCTTAATGGCATAGGGCCCAGTAAGAACGTTGTTTTTATTCTCCCTTGCTCCCTTCCCTTTGCTTGGTCATGCTCTGAAACACTTGTGTATGAGTGCGATAGAAAAGAAATATCATATCATATCATAAATTTAGACAATTTCTTCTGAACTAACTTGGCTTCCTCGATTTTCCTAGTCTCATCTTTATTCTTATTTTTCTCTTGTAATAACGGACAATGGTGTACTATCGTCAGCTGTATCTCAGCCCAAGGCTTCACTTCCATCCCCACTTGTTTTTTCATCTGCCTTTGTACTGTCTCAGGCAACCCCTGGCATAAAATGTGGTAAATTAGTGCCACTGTCTTTTCCCATGACTCACAAGTTTCAAGTTGCCATTTCTCCTGAATATCCTGAATATAAGCAATATGGTCTTCATCTTCCTTCATCTTACGTGTCATAATTGCACCCATATCTGATGTATCAGTGTACTGTACCCTGAGAGCCCTCCCCACCTCTGCTCTATAATTATTAAATGATGTTCCATCAAGCGCTGCGTTTTGTGCTGTCACACTTGAATATCCTTCTCCCCTCCATATGTCATCAGCCCTTTCCACAGAAATAGCTGCCAGGAGACCTTTTATGTCCCCTATGGCCAACGTGTTTCCTCCTGTCATTTTTTTTCTAATTCATATATCCATTTCCCAGCACCCGAAGTCAAACTCAGGAGCTTACACCTTAAATGATCCTTGTCCATCTGCTGCTCCCCCTTTTTCCAATAAGGGAAACTGTATGCAACCAAACCCAGAGTTGGCTCCCATCATTAGTCTATCCATGGCATGGACGATCATCCCTGTCTGTCTCCTTATTGGTACCGACCTTAGCCTGCTCACATATGGCGGCGATTCTCCTTTCTCACTATACAACCGTGCTTTGGGACGATTTGGATGTGCTATGGGATCTGGCAGTCTATCCTTTGGTTGCTCTAGATCAGACCATCTTGCTTCTTTGTCTGCATGCAGGCTTCCCTCATGGGCACATGCACCTCCTCCGTCTTTTCCATGGAAGATTCTCTTTCTTCGTTTGAAATATCTAGTCCCCAACTAGTATGGCTCTCGTCCTCTTCACCATTATCTAAGGTCAGTCTGCTTAAGGATAAGGCTCTATGCTTGAGGCTGAACTGATTTTCCTCGTTGCTTCATGATAGGAAGATCGATGTGTGATCTCCCTTGCCTTGGCTTCCTGATTTACTACCTTCCCATAATTCTTGATCGGCTTTATCGAGCTTATCTCAGATGCTTCTTATGTGAAATTTCTCTTCTAAGGCTACTCTAGATGGCCCTGACGTTGCTCCCTGTAAGGACTTGGCTCCATTAACTCCTTTTGAATGCGATCAATATCGCATTCCCGCTGTCTTCTTTTTCGTTCTCATTCTTCATCTAATTTCTTTCTCTTCTTTTCATCTCTGTTTTCTTTTGTCCCTTAATTTCTGTGCTTCCTCCTCTTCTCTTTTCCTTTCTTGTCTATCCCATTCTTCTATTGCTCTCCGCCTGTTGGTATTCTTCCTTTGCTCCTCTGCCCTTTCTTCTTTCTTTTGTTGTTCCTCTTGATACATCTGTTCTCGCTTCTGTCTGTTCTTTCTTTATGCTCATCTTCTTTTAATCTTTTTTCTCGTTCCCTGACTTTTCTATCCTGTTCATCTTGATCTTCCCTTTGCCTGACTTCCTCAATGCTTTTCCCATCTAGCTTGAGTAATATTTGTCCTACCATCCATTCATTCTGTACGAGCATTACCTCGTCAGCGTTATCCTTCCCTCCTTTCCATCTCTTAATCTCTCGTTCTATCTGTCGATATATTTGATTGCTCATTTTTCTCCCCTTTGTCCTTTCAGATGTTAAAGATCTCCTCTTTTCTCGTACTCTCCTCTGGACTGTCTTCACTGCTATAAGCGGGTGGTTCGTACATCGCATTACCATACACCGTTACTGCTTTCAGTTCCTTTAACAGACACAATCATACACATTCCGTACTTTCCCCGTTTACTTCCGGAGAGGTAATGGAAGCTGATGGCTCGACACCTTCCTCCTTACTCTGGTTAAGCATCCACTCTTCAGGTGGTGAATCCTAGCTCTCTTCCTGGTACATGTTCCAAAGCTTTAAAATAGCAAATCTTTTTTCTAACTTTTTCCCGTGCACGCAGCATGCAAGTATGTGGTCATGTGTTGCAATACCGCTTTTGACAATGATCACGCTTGTGGCCATGGCATGAACATCTTATCTGCCATGCCTTTCACAATTCCACACTATACTGTTTGAGCTTGGGCATATGCTTTGGTAACATTTTACATACGTGCATCAGAGGAGTATCTCCCTAATGACAAGTCTCAATAGACTTTCAATACTTACCAGACTTATGAAATAACCTGTATACTTTTACTTAAATTCCGACTTTTTCAATGC
This sequence comes from Ambystoma mexicanum, assembly GCF_040938575.1. Taxonomy (NCBI): domain Eukaryota; kingdom Metazoa; phylum Chordata; class Amphibia; order Caudata; family Ambystomatidae; genus Ambystoma; species Ambystoma mexicanum. The sequence continues at coordinate 495,252,114 of NC_090930.1, read as the reverse complement.
CTTTAAAACAACAAATATGAACACGAACCATCAATCATTGCTCAAGCCTCTAATTTCTTTAATTAGCTATCTCTACCTTTTGAATGGTACCAATCACTTTGCTATGCTCAATCACTATTGCTCCTCAACTTTTTCAATTACTTCACAACTTCTATCGCTCTTCGATATTTTTACTCAACAAACACCATACATACTAGTCGACATGACACATTAATAAACACAGTGATCACCTTTTTCTCTTGCCTTTACTTTTAAGCCTATATATTGTTTGAGGCATCACCTTACGCAAACCTTTTTATGCATTTTATGTTTCTGTTCAACCCCCATTGGAATTTGAATTGTCTCTTTCCGAAACTCCCTTGAGCCAGGACACTAGGAGCTACCTTGCTTTTTCACAATATTTCCTGTTACTCAGAAATGATCACACTCCCATCCCCTTCATTTGCCATTCCCCTTAGCCTACTCACCATTTGTTCATTAATTGACTCAAGGCCTTTGGTATCGACTCCTTCTCCATTCCGACCACTTTGCCTTTCGTCCTCAGAGCGCTCCTGGAAACCGGGTAGGGATTTCATTAAAAGGGGGACCTGCTCACTGTCTTGGGTTTTCGTGGAAGTTTATTTCTATCAGCCACTCTCCACAGGAAACCCCCTGATCTTCCGGCTAATGGCGGAGGATGCCAAATTGTACGAAAATGGGAGACCCTCCACACCGCTACCACTCGAGCATATGGCCCTTTGGGTATCATGCATGCAATGGATGGGGATGCAGAATAACTCTGACACCAAATAATCAAACCAACTGAGGAAGATGGCAAAGGTGCTGTTTTATTAACAATTATCTAAAACAGGGAGTTACAACAGACATCAACGGACACTCGCTCGAGCTCTCCATGCATTTCTCATCAAAACATCCTTATATGCACAAAATACGTCAGTTGTATTGGTGTGCTATTCTATATTCCATTAAAAAATATACCATGGACTGTTACGCTCACCTGGTCTCTGCGGGGGTGTTGAGGCACGGTTGCAGCCCTCCCACGGATGTGGGTGGTCTTGGAATTGTTCCTCTGGACCTCTAGTGATGCCGAGAAGGTGCTTCTTAAGGGCTGCACCTGCGTGGAATATTGAACGTGAGTATGCTAGCTTAGTGTCCTTGCTCCCACCTCCCGTTCCTTCCCGTGGTGTGGATTCCGTTGCCCTGCTTCGAGGAGCTCACCTGGTGTATTGGGTGTATGGACTCTCCGTCCTGCTACTTCGGGCAGGGGAGCTTGATGGAGGAGGACCGAGTTCCTGCACTGGTCCTGCGTTATAGGAGGCATTGACTGTGAAGGGCTGAGTTTCTTCACTGGTCCTTGAGTAAGTAGCAATGTTTTAGTTTAGCTTTGGTCTTCTGTATTGTCCCGCTACTGATTAGCTTTCTTGTAGCAATGTTCGTGCTGTTTTATGTTGCCCGCTCCTATCTTACCCCATTCTTGCTCTTTTTCTTGCAGGGGGGCCATGCAGACCCATGGAGCTGCTGAGGTCGAGGCTATTGCCGGAGCGGCAAAGGAGAACGGGACCCGGAACCAGCTGGCGGATGGTAAGTTGTCTCGCTGGGCAGCGCGCGTGCTGAAAATGCAGCGCAGTCTTCTCAGAAATGTCCTAACCTTGCAGTGATCGAAGATGCCAGGAAAAGGACCGCTGCAGAGTGATGCCATAAATGAGTGATGCAGATTCTGATGGTAAGTAGCAGCAAGAGGACCATAGCAGAAGTAAGTCAGGCGGACCAAAAGGTGTGCGTCAGAAGGTTCACGCAGCGGTGAGCATCTCGTTGCATCAGAGTGCAAAGTAACGCGAAGCATGAGCCTCGTGAACAGAGCAGCTTATATAGCTGGGCTTCTGGACCCCGCCCATCAGCCTGGCCTACCTGCCACACCCAGCCACGCCTAGTGGGGCTGGCCCATGGATAAACGGCCCGAAAAGGAAATAAAGTAGTCCCTCTTACTTCTGCATAAGGACTGAGCCCAGCTGGGCCGCCTGTGTATATTGGCCCTTAAAGGGCTTACATGACCCGATTTAGGGTAATAACTCACAGCACCCACTACCTGTGGGTGCGGCACCTTTGTTCTTGGACCAGTGGTCGTGACAGCGACATGCTAGATCCGTTAGCTTTTTGTACAACAATTCCCTTGGAACAAGATCGAATGCCCATCTGAAATCAACAAAAGTCATATATATGGCTTGTTTGCATTGCCTTCCCTGATGTATGATGGCATTCAAAGTTATGAGATTAATTGCTGTGCCCAGGCCTGGAATAAGGCCAGTTAGAAAAGAATCCCTAAGGCTCTTGGTATCTAACCATCTATTGAACTCAGCCAAAATCATATGGGCAAATATTTTTCCTGGACAATCCAAAAGGGCAATCGATCTATATGATACCGGATCTGCACAATCTCCCTTCTTAAATATGGGTAGAATTATGGATGTTTTTCAGGATGATGGAATATCTCCAGTTACCATGATATCTTACAAATTAGGTACAAGATATGTGCCCAAATCTCAGGGGTTTCCTTTAACATTGAATTGTGTGACCCATCTGGACTGGTCGCCCAGGATATGCTGACTTTTGAAATGTAATAGCATATGTCGGTCATATCAAAATCCAATTCATGGTCATATTTTATGATGTTCATATTATAACAAATCTCAGGAAAGTGTGTCCGATATACATTGCCATGATGGGTTTTCCATAAGCCTTCTGGTATGGGGTTTATTTGTAGTACAGATTGATGTTTTTGACAACCTCTGTTCAATAAAGCCCAGATTCCTCCGGAAGAATTCAAGGTAATCTTCTTCATCATGGATTCGCCATCATGCTGATATTGGATGGCTCGTCTTCCTCTTTGCCAGTTTTTATAGGCATTTTAAGTTGTTTTATCTGATCATATTTAACTTCTACAGAGGCATGTGTCAGATTCCTTATATTTTTCCTTAATTTGCTCTTTTTGAGTTTTACCTCAGAATCAAAGGTGTGGAGATGACCATCATGCCGCCAAGGGCCGTGCAACCCTCCTGATTTAAACAATTGCATAGCCTGTACATAGCATGTCCGATCTTGATCGCTAGGCTTTGATACATGTCATTGAGTGTTTGTCTATACTGCAATAATTTTGCTTCGGTCCATTTTTTTCGATTTCTGGGATTGTTGACTATTATATTTGCCATGTAATGATTAATTAATAACTTTGGCTGTACAATGGGCCACTCACAAGTAAAACATAACTGACTATGGTCACTCATTATTCTTGGTTTTATATTAAAGGATATTACTTTGCTCAGGAACTGGACATTAACATAGATGTATTCTAATATTGCATGGTGGCCATCTCTATCTCATGTTGCATGCGGGGGGTTATCCCCTTGAGTTGATCCATTCAACATGGCATAGTTCCTTTCTGCCATTGTCGTGGCCCATCGATGTTCATCTATAGCCTTAACAGATTTCCCTTTTGTCAATAGATGGAGGTTTAAATCCCCCATGATGAAAGTATGGTTGATAGATACATCCAGAGGTAAGAGGTCAAGGATGTTATTTAAATGTTGGAAAAAATCATCTGAAGACAGAAGTTTTTTACCACAATAGATGTTAACAATTGCTATAAAGATATCTCCTCTTCGTATTTTCACCACTTGAAAGCATGGGGATGGTGATATATGCCACTGGACTTCAAATTGTTTGTCTTTCCCGAAGGCCATCAACAGTCCCACCATTGGACGCCCCTGTGGCACCTCAATCGCTGGAACTACAAAAATATTATACAGGAATTATTAACAATAATTGATAGACTCATTAAAGGTTTATTTTAGGGGCATTTGAGGGGTTGAGCCACTGGTTTAGTCTGTTCTTGAACACCTCAAATTCATAATGCAGACAAAAACATCCAAAAAGTAATTAGAGTAGAATAAGCATCTATTTTGGACTATGTATTTTGCTTTTCGCCAGTTACAGTTATGGCATGTTTTTTTCTGCCATTGTCTCTGCTACAATCATCACAAGACATTCCATCTTGGTGTCCCCAGTCACTTGACAAAATCCTTCTGCCTAAAAGCTTGTGTACAGTGTAGAAATGTTTGACCATAGCACATAGTGACCCCTGATTTCACTGTGCCACAATTAATGATTAATTGAAATATCTCTATCGTTCCTATCTCCCTGGCATGATGTTCAGGATGTTTGTTTGCATGTAATGATTGCCCAGAGTACGAGATGCCGTGTGAGTGCCCGGCTTTCCCTGCACTACTTCAAATTCTTTAATACACAGTTATGGACCATTACAATGGTATGTATTTTGCCAACCTCTGAAGTCTGAAAAGTAGATCCATGCAGGCTTGACATGTGGCCAGCTTTGCCCCAGACCTGCAGATGAACTGGCCAGCTGTTAAATCTCAGTTACCAGTTTAATGATATCCACTACAGACTGTAATTTGCTTTCTGACTTTGAGAACATTCAGACATGTAATTGCTCATTTTACTGTAGCCGGTAAGATAACTATAGCCAGTAAGATAGCTCAGTGGGTTGAGCGCTCACTGCTGTGATGTATGTCTGATTTTCAGGTCTGAATCCCAGCATGGCCAACTCAGCCTTTCATCCTTCTGAGGTCGATACATGAGTACCAATATAGGTTGGGTGATATTGTATGTACATTTGTTCTATATAAAGCTCTTCAGCGAAAGTGCTATATAATAACACATCATTATCATCTTCCCTTGGACGTCCAATTTGCATTCACAGTAATTTGGTAATATGGGCCTACAAACACTGATACTAACGATACAAATGCTGATCCGTTCTTGTATGAAATATATGGCACATTAGTGATATCGTTACCATATTTTTCGTAGTGTACTTCTGAACAATGCTATGTGATGCCTGTTCCTGTTTTGTCAACGGGTGAAAGGTCATGTGCCATCGCTTTTCGTGATGCCACTTGGGAGGTGGGTGTCAAATGACATCACGTCCTGTGATGTCTTCAGAGGTCTATGGTCGTGTGATGTCACTTCCGCTAAGCCTGGCGTTTTGGTGAAATGACGTCCCTCAGCCCTAGATCACATAACCTGCTTCCTTATTTTGCTCATCCTCATTTTTCGTACTAAGCTTCAAAACCACGTATGCAATTATGTTCCAAAGTTTTATAATCAAGTACTAAATCACTGATCCGTCAGTGGCTGTTCAGTGGAGGGCCTGAGCACATGAACAAACACGAAAGCTTACACAATCATCATTTTAGTGCATTATGGGAAGGTTGCAATGGCGACATCGGACAATGAAGACCCGCAACTTTAGCAGGGCATGACCGAGGTGTCTCATAAACCCAAGTACTGCAGTGCTCTCCCACTTTACTCAAACGTACACTTTATTAAAGGGCCTGCTTGAGTATCCGGGTGCCATAAGCTTGAAGTATGCTCCAACTGGATTAACATAGTTGTTTATGCCACATGGTGCATTTTCGTTTGACCACTCTGATACAAGTCCCAATATGTGTTTATTAACACACCCGAACATATTACTGGCCTCTTATTCTCAGAAGACAAGAATAAATGATGACCATTCATCGACGAATTATTTCCTGTATGTATTTAATTTATTTATCTATTTTTAAAGTGCCACATGAGCTGGCAGCCGCTTCAGGGCGCCCACTTGAGAAGCCGGGAAAGGGGCACCTCTCTAAAAATGTACGATTCCAGAGAGTAGATCCTAAAAAAGTTTCAGCGACCCTCATAGTAATTTAAATGCACACGCAGGGCGGAGTTTAATTAGCACCTTTAAAATTCCAGCATAAATCTGTCCAGAGTGAGAAGGAAGTGAGCTAGGGAGTAAGCTGTCAGCAGCTCGCTGTGATCTGACAGAGTCCAACAAATGCTTTCCACATTCTGACCCTGGCCGTCAATCAAGGCGCAGCAGCGCGGGAGGACAGCTCTTGGCGAAAAGTCATCTGCTCTGCAGACTCCAACATTTGGCTGTAATTTGTACAAATTGCTATTTCTCATGTTCCCGGACATATGGGGAAAATGTGCACTACTCAAGAATCAGCACCTTTGTGTCTCATAGTTTTAAGGACACAAAGAAAAAGACAGAGGAGTCAAAAATCAACAGAAAAGGCACCATATTTTTGGTATGTTATTGCAATAAAGCCCCATGCAAAAGGTCTGTCGCTTGTGAAAAACAGCAGAATAAACAACAAAGCACGATTAGCAGATATTTTTGCATAATTGGACACGCAATTGTAAAAAAATGTGCAAAAATGCGCTGATCAGATTTCTCCTGGTCATCTGAACTTGCTCTCGATAGACATACCATTTCGGATATTATTACTTTGGCCCTGCTCATTTGAACAAAGCTGCACAAAAATGTCAGCAAACACCCTAATGGCTCTCTGCACCCATTCACAACCAGCAGCGGGAAAAGCAGACGCACAAAAGGATCTGTGCTGTGGGACAGCAGTATCTTCTCCCACTCCCGTCCCCAAATCGTTTTTACAATGTATCTGTTGTAATCTATAAGCTTGGAAGTGTTTTTGTGCTAGAGAGTGGCATGCGGGTGACAGGTGTGATGTACGACAAGTATGACATGACAGGAAAGACAGTAATGACAGTTTCAGGAATGAGGAGACTGACACCAAGATGTGTGGTGGAAAAACTTTGGCCACAAGCTTTATGTTAGTACCAGCGATGGTGCAAAAGAAAAACCAACCATAACATCACATAAGAAGGATAACAAATAATATGTTTTGGGGACAGAGGGATCAGGTGAGCGGGTGGGGGGGCCCTAATCCCAATTAGGGCCCGCTCGAGGCTGATCCCCGCCGCCATTCATATGAAAGCTTGTGTCAATTGTTTGGCCACAGCGTGTGAGCTGTGACTTGTTCATAAATTGCTAGTCTTTTGGAGCAGGGTCTTCCTGCTTTCTCATGTCCTTTCCATGTGAGGCGGGGAGGTGTGCGCTTATGGGCGTTTCAGTGCCCTCTCTTGCTCACAGGGTGATTTTCACTGAAGTTATGGCTCTTGATCTACTTTTCTTGACAAAACAAACCCCTCATTGTGAAACCTTTCACTTGATACTCCTCGGGGTGGGTTCTAAGAGCCATTTTGATTTTTTGGTCATGTGTTTTGTAGTTTTACATGGATGGAGGCGTTTTAGTAGTCTTTGGAGATGGATTTGGCACTTTCTACACACATGATCCATTTGAGTTTTTGAAGCCCCCACGCTCTTTTTGTGGGATAGTTATTTCCTCGGGGTGGGTTCTAGGAGCCTTACTAGGGTCATCCCTGCTCCTGATCCACTTGTGCTATGAGACCTCTTCAGCTCTTATATTGTACTATTTCGCTGCTGGGGTGGGTTGTAAGGGCTTTGCTGGGAACTTCCCCTGCCCACGATCCACCTCTGTACCCCAGTGAGCTTTATCTTCGAAATAAATGCGAGGGGTTGGGTTCCAGAGCCTTACTAGGAACTTACCCTGCTCCTGATCCACTTGTGGGGAGACCCCCCCCTTCTGCCTGCATGGAGGTGGATACTTGAGGCTTACTAGTACATGTTTCTGCTCAAGATCGTCCCTTCTTTTCCCTTCTTTTCTGTTTTGTAAGACCCCTGGAACTTCAACCGTGTATTGATTTTATCTGAAATGAGTTCCTGGAGACTTGATGAGGATCCTACTGTCTCGTGATCCGCTTTTGTTGATGGATTCTGGGCGCCTGGGACTTACATAACTGTATTATTGTAGAAAAATTAAATACTCGACAATGAACCCCGCTAGGTTATTTTTTAAAAGCCCTTCTTGTAGTTTGATTTAATTTTAATTTTGGTAAAATTAGAGGCGTTTTAGCCTACACTAGTATTATTTGTACGTTCCATACTCTAGCTGGCCCTCGCTACAGATTTCCTTAGTTATTTGCAGGGTGGGAGGGAGGTATTTTTTAGACTTGCAGCCGTCCTGCTGCTGTCCGTGGATGGTGGGGAGAAAGATTGAGAAAGGCCACCTTGCCCCTGCCAGAAAAAGGTAAAATTCTGCCTGAGACAGTAATGACAGTTGCAGGAATGAGGAGACTGACACCAGGATGTGAGGTGGAAACACTTTGGCCACAAGCTTTATTTTAGTACCAGCCATGGTGCAAAAGAAAAACCAACCATAACATCACATAAGAAGGATAACAAATAATATATTTTGGGGATAGAGGGATCAGGTGAGCGGGGGGCCCTAATCCCAATTAGGGCCCGCTCGAGGCTGATCCCCGCCACCCCCCTGAGGGGATGCTGACCGGCGTCTCCCAGGTCCCCCCAAAATTGGAGTTATGAATTAAGTACATCCCCTGGCCGCCAGGGTCCAGAAAATATTCCTGGTGAAGATGTTCATGCCTTCAATGGACAGGTGGACCCCGTCACTGCAGAACATGACCTGGTTGTGCACCGAGATCCCATGTTTAATGAATTTGAGGCCTGAGAAAAGGCAGAAATTGGCCACTGCTTTATTCAGTTTGCGCCTAGATATCTCCATGGCTTTGTTGCACTCTGCCCCATGCCAATGTTGGCGCGGGATGATTTCTGACATCACCACTTCTGTTCGAAGTCTTAGCATGTGGGGCAGGGATCTGAGGGAGGTGCAGATTTCAGCTAGGAGGAGCTTCCTGCCCAGTTGAGGCAAGTCATTGCCCCTGAGGTGGATGATGAGATACTCCGGGGGAGGGTAGCAGGCCCCCAGTAGGCCTGCCAATTTGTCGTGTAGGTCTCCCCAGGGCATGCCCAGCTTGCCCCACCAGTAAGTGATGGTGTCCTGGAAATGCATGCCAACCTTGGTTTCCTCCAGCCATCTGCTGGCCCTGGTGATGAAGGAGTGGCCCACGATCCAAGCAGTCTGAGACGGAGGGGTTGCCTGTGGTCAGAAAAGGGGGGGAGGAGACTATTAGATCATGTCTTTCCTGATGTATCTTTTGTAAGACCCCGATTTCCAGCCCCCGATCCCCTTTATGGCTTTCTCTTGCAACGCCCCCATCCAGGCTGAAGTGGCTGCTCCTATCCTGAAGGAGTGGGATCCAAACTCAGTAGGATTCCAACCTATAGCTATTATAGTCTTCTTGAGGACAGACCTCACCTGGAATCTACTGAGGGCAGACCCATTTTTGTGTGTGAACAATTCCCCCCCCCCCGGCCAGGGCGCTTGTTCAGGAAGGCCCTGGTGGTGCAGATGGGGCAGTATTCTGTTTCCTCAATGCAGTAAAGGTTGATGATCCTCCTTTTTCCTAGTTGGTCAGTTTTTGATCTACACAGTTTCACTGCCATCCAGCCCTTCCTCTGATCCTGTGTTTTTGGAGGCTATCTCGATGAGCCTGAAAGCCCCAAAGTAGTTGAGTGTGAAGGCTGCTCTAAATAGGGAGGTCTCGTAGGCATTGTTGCATACTGCAGGGAGGGTGTCTAGCAGAATTTTTAATTTAACAAAATTGAGGGGGTTCCTGGTGTATGTCTTGACCCCTTCCATTTTTGACCAACCCTTGAGAGCATATCTGTTTAGCGTGCCGTGGGTGGGGTCGGGTGCCCCGCTAATCTAGTGTAATATGAGACAGCTGCCAGATGAAGCCCATGTCTTCTTTTTGCTTTGTTTGAAAGCCCACTCCATAAAGTCATTGACATGGCTCTCCTGTATATCCCTGATGTTGGTGACTTTTGTGATGTTTCCAAAATCAGTCAAGCACTTATTGTACATGTTGGCAGTTTTCTGTGCCAGTGCCTTTTTGGCCAGTTCTGTGTTAGCCAACAAGTCCCCCCATAAGCCATCTTTGAAGCCCTGACCCAAACATTTTCTAGTTGCTGGGTCAGGGAAGCTCTCTAACATTTTTAGAAGTTGGTCAATTTTTATTGGTGAGGCCCCCATCTTATAACTAGTGCATGTTTTTGCCCTCTGTGACTTTTGGGCTGGACCTGGAGGGAGAGGCTTTTGTGCAGTTGTTGCTGCTGTGGCCACCATTGCGGTCGAATGACAAAAGGGTCGAGTCAATTCTACCGAAAGGATCGAATTTATTTTTTAAATGTATATTTTTTTGAAATGTTTTATTTTTTTTATTTGGTTAGTTCAATTCATTGAACCTTTCATATTTTACAAAATAAAATCAAATAGTCGACACATTTACAATATATCTACAATAAAGAAAAATAAATAGTTATGTACTCTTAAGTTCATTTTAGCATTGCCTTAAAATAAACAATTATCAAATATATACTTGCGGCACCATATATACATAACATTTTTCATTCAATTTAGCTCTCTATATTTCTTAAAAGGCTTACTTATTCAGTCATCTTCAGATTTGAACAATTCATTCAGAAATTGAACAGTAGCAATTTGTACCGACAGATCATCCATTTCCTCTGTCGAGAATAGCCATTTCCAAGCGTCAGACTGAGGAAAAAAACGGTAGTAGAGGAAAAAAATGTGTTTTTACACCAAAAACAGAGGTTTGGGTGGGGGTTTGGGTGGGGGACCCCCGCAAAAATAAAAAAAAAAAAATAACATTTCAACCCTTTTTTTCGGTCGAATTGACTCAACCCTTTTGTCATTCGACCCTTTTGAGTCGAAACTTTGACCTATAACCCACCATTGCATGTGCTGCATTGGTGCTTGTATCTGCAATCAGTGCCTTTATTGCATGACCCTCTGTTGAAGTACCAGCAGGTCCCCGGGGGGGCTTCCTTCGCCCCCCCCGGTGCTGCGGTTCCCAGACTGCCCTTGATTTTGCCCCGCTTTTTGCCCCCCGGGGGCGGTCTTCGAAAGGGGGGTTTGTTTTTGTTAGTACTTGTACTGTCTTGTTGAGGCCTGCGCTGGTTATGTTGCCTGTTTCTACCCCTTCTGTTATAATGATGGTCTTGGTCTTTGTTGCTCTGAGCGCTCCTAGCTGAGTTTTCTTTTAATACATGGAAAAGATACAGTTTAGGGTCTTCCTCCTCCCAGCCCAGATCAGGGAATCTCTGCATCTCCTTCCTGAACTCTCTATCATAGTTCAGCCATGACCCCCCCAAAGGTATTGTGAATCTCCAAAATTCTGTGGTGGTAGGCAATCAATGCAGTGCCCTCTTCTGGGTATTTTTCTAGGATGATTGTTGACAGGCTTTGAAAAGAGGCTTCTCATCCTGAATATTCTACTCCAGTGTGGGCCTCTTTGCTCTCTCTTTTTCTTCCTCTTTCTTATCCCTTTTTGAAATGCCAAAACCTGATTCTTCGTATTCCAATAGGCAAAAAATATCAATAAATTGCTTTTTCCAAATCTTTCTCTTAATTTTTTGCTCTATATGCATGCAATAGTCTTTTTAGGCTTCTATTTACACTTTTGCCGGCTGTGCGCCTCCCATATTTAGTCATATGTGGGCTTGGAGACATTACATCATTGCTAGGCCCAACCCATGCTTTAAGGTGGCCCTGGTCATCCTCACCCCCAGATTCCGACTCTGTGTCCGTGCTGCCACTCTCGCTTCTGGAGCTGCTCGAGTCATCCCTGTGCCTCATCTTTTTCCCAGCACCCGCACCCTTGTGCCATTTTTGGTGCCTGGGTGGGTGTCTGAAGAGGCGGGCATGCTGCGGATGTCAAGGCGCTGCTTCTTCCTGGCCGGCTGCTCCCTTTCTGCAGACCCCTCATCGCCGTTGACCTCATCTTCCAGGGCATCTGTGTCATCGTTGTTGAGGCTGGTGGATGCGAGCTCTGCCATTCTTTGTTGCACCACGTCCATGCCATGGACTGTTTCCGCTGCTTTGGCCCATTCCAGGAGTAGTGTTTCTTTTAGGGATAAAGCGTTGGCCATCACTTTCCTCTTTTGGCCTCTGAGTGCTGGTTTGTAGTGGGCTGTCCTTGTGTTGCCCACTTAGTGTGCTGTGCCCCTGTGTGCTCGCTTCTGACCAATGCTGCCAGGGGTCAAGCACTACCATATGATGTAGGGTGTCTTCCTTCTTCTTTATGGCACCAGTTATGAGTTACACTTCTTGCTCCGTGTCTTCCTGCTTCCAAAAACTTGTTTTGCGCTTTTTTGCCGAGTTAAGGGCTGTCTGAGTTCTCTGCAGATGCTTGCTGGTGCTGTGTTTTGGAAAGGAGACGGCCTGTCAGCACCACCGTGGTCCTGCTCTGTGGTGGTTTGGCCTGGAAACAAGGATTAATGTAGAGCCTTTTCTTTCACCCAGTTCGGCTTATTATTATCACCGCATTCAGCTCCCCAGGAGTTTACAGAGATCACTTTCTGCAGGGCTGCCTTCCGCAATGTGCTGAAGTGCTAATGCGGAAAAATTCAATATTATGTATACAAAGTTCACAGTTCGAGTTTTACCTCTCTCGAGGTTGCTCTGTGTCGACCTGCTTCCAAGGCTGAGGTTTTTAGCCTTTACCGTTCAAGGCACGGGCTGCTTTCTTGCTTATGTTTGTGAGCGTCGCCTCGGCGTCCCCAGAACAGCTGTCGCACTCGCAACTGTGTCAGAGGGGCCTGGGATGGAAAGCCGTCCTTCCAAGCGCCTCTGCGCAGGCTTAATAGGTCGCAGCATTGAAGCTTTTCCGGGTTGGCAATCGCTGCTTGGGGAATGTGAAAAGACCTGCCGTGCCTTGGGGAATTAGTGGGCAAAAATATTCCTCTTTGCTGCTTCCACTCCTGAATGTGTGCCCGGACCAGTGTTGTGCCTCCTGCTGCCACTCTTCAGTTCCCTGTACGTCAGTTGTATTCCGATGGCTTGTTTGTTCTCTGAGCACCGTCGCTGTCTGTAGGGCTGGTGCAGCTAACGTCCAGCAGTGCTCTGCTGAGGCCAGATGAAAGACACCGCAGGAGTGCAAAGACTTCTTCCAGTCTCAAAAGCGTGTTCTTTTCCGGCGAGTTCCGACTTGCAGCCGTCCTGCTGCTGTCCGTGGATGGTTGGGAGAAAGAATGAGAAGGGCAACCTTGCCCCGCCCGACAAAGGTAAAATTCTGCCTGGGGGCAAGGCGGTCCCTCTTTGAACTTCAAAGGTCCCCGCTCTGCATCTGCCAGGATGGGAAGAGGGACCTTTGAAGTTGGCGAGCAAGGTGACAGGGGGCAGGGACTACCGGTTGTCACCTGCCCCCTCAGCTCGCTCTCCTGCGCAGGAGACATGCAGTCTGGATCCCCTTTTGTCTTGGGGACCCAACTGCCTGCCCCCACCATGTGCATGCTAAGTGGGGCAGCACCAAAAGGTGCTGCCCCACCGGACTTTGCACAAACCCCCCACCTCCCAGCTTACGGCCTCGGGCCTCCCATGGGGGGGCGGGTGTATATTGTTTTGAAGTTCCTTATGATGGACCCTTCATGTGCACCTTGCATTGAATTGCCCTCGTAGCATGGGAGTCTGGGGCCTGCTCATGAGATCTGGCCCGAGCCCTGCACCCACGTGGAATTGAGGGGCACACATACGGTGAGGATCTGGGCTTATGCCACTGCCCAGTCACCCACAATGCACAGCTATCTTTTGGGAATAAGATGGCCGGAGCATTTATTTTTCAAAACTGGGCATTTCCACGAAGCTCATCATTTGAACTTCACAGACACCTGTCTACTTCATCTGTGGACAAACTGCAATCCCGTGTTTAGGTTATTCGTGTACGTGTGTGTGTGTGTATCTGTGTGTGCTGAATGCACAAACTTAGATGTGAAGCAAGGGAGGAGCACTATACAAAAAGTTGATGGGGCAATAGGATACAATATTATGCGTCCAATTAAAATGGTATAACCAGAACAATAAGGGTCCAGTAGGAAGGATAGGGGAAACGGGATGCAGAGGGTTAAAGACAAGTCGTACAGGTTAGGGAGAGAAAGTCAAAGTCTGTCTTGATTCGTGTGTTGCTGAATCTGCAATTATTCTACTGTTGAAACTATATTTCGGTGAGTTTCACATAATGTGACCTTGCAAACTGCACTGCTCTTTCAGAAAGGTCATTGTTATGGCGCCACTATACACACATACACAGTTTTGGTTGCACACTGACCTTGTCCCCAGAAGGGGATACGTCACTTCCTTCTGATGCAGAACATCTTGCCCAGGACCTCTTCCATCATATCTTCCCTCCTAAAATGATTAGCAAGCCTATCATAATCACAACACTATATTACCGACTTAGTGTATAGTCTCTCAGCTTGGCAGGAGCCGTTCAGTGTTCCCACCAGGGTTATAAGGAAGTTTGTTCCATTGTGTGTGGTGCAGGATCCATATTTGAGGGGGATTCTGTTATACTTTCTTTGGATCTCATGTGCTCCCAAGTTTTCTCCTCCAACATGGTCAACCACTGGGGCCTGAGAAAAATTTAGATGAATTCCTCCCTTTTCCCTAGTCTCTGATGTTTTGTCACCAACTGATTGTCATGGTTTCTGACTCCACACAACCAAGTTCCGGGTTACTGTGGCTCTGTTGCCTTCGTCATCAAAGTTAGGACATACTTGAAATGTTTTGTTAATGTGGGGGACGTGTTGTAACTGAGTAGGGATACTATGTAAGAGAAAAGGATGAAACACAAACAACCCCTGTCTCCTGCTTTATATCTCGTTATACACTCTCTTTTGATTCTTATTTCATGTGTAACTTGTTCCAAAAAACTAAATGGACATACAGAACCATAGATTTAGAAAAATATATAACATTTATTTATCTTTTCTTTGTTTTCATAAAAAATATTGACAACCATACATTTCAACAAAGTTACTTAAATGATTTCTGCCCAACAGTTTTTTGTTTTCAAATATAGACAATACTTAGGATAGCCATATTTGTCTAGCAGTGGATAATCAACCGCTGTCCATATGTAAGATTCTCTATATTGAAGAGATAGTGACATCTTCACAAATGTATTCTAGCAGGATTGAATGTCGACAGGGCTGTGGCAGAAAATTTGAAGAAGAACTTGAAGACAAAGCAGCAGTTGCCCCAGGCCCCACGGGCTCAGGAAGGATTTCCGTAGACAAGGCAAGCTCCTTGTGAGCATCAAAGTGAACAATCTCTTTCTGCTCTCCTTTGTCGTGGGGCAGAGGAAAAGGAATCTTCTTGACATGCGTTGCGTGAATCCAGTGTTTCTTCCCTGCCACTCGTACGGCAGGTTGTGTGGCCAAGAGGACTTGGTGCGGTCCTCTCCAGCAAGGTGCGAGACAGGAGGCTCTTTCAAATGCTTTCACGACCACCCAGTCACCAGGTCAGAGTCGATGACCTGGACCCTCGTATTTTACTGGGAGGGCTTCTCGCACCTGTTGTTGAATCAAATACAAGTTTTGAGTTAACTGGTCGCAGTATTTGCAAAGAAGCAAATGCTTCACATTCTTTAATACTTAGGGTTTAGGTAGATTCCAAATATTGGCTGGTCTCCCCATGACGATCTCATAAGGAGAGAGCCCTGTCTTTGATTGTGCGTTGTCTGCATTGATAGTAAAGCTATCAGTAAGGCATCTGGCCATTTCAAGTTACTATGTGCACAGACTTTTGCTGTCTTGTTCTTTAGTATGCCGTTATGGCGTTCTACAAGTCCGGCACTCTGAGCGTGTCTAGCCGAATGGAACTGTTTATCGATCTGCAATCCCACGCAATAACAGCGATAAAATGTGGTCCATTGTCCCACCAAATGACTCTTGGCAAACAAAACCTAGGAAAATATTCCTTCAGCATGGTTTTCGCTGCCGTCATTGCTATGGCATCTCTTAGAGGAAAAGCTTTGACCCATTTACTAAAGACACAGATTACTACCAATACATATTTGTAATTCTGACAACATCCCATTTTGATAAAGTCAAAGTGTATGACCTCAAAAGGCATAGAGGGGGACCAAAACTACCCTTTGGTGTCGATGTACCTTTTCCAACATTATGCTGTAAGCACACCTTGCAATTTTGGACAAAACTCCGAGCAATTTTTGGAATGTTTACATTAACCCAGACAGGTTCTAACAATTTACAAATCTTTTTGGCACACATGTGAGTTGGACCATGAGCCTCGGGCAGCATCCATTTTTGTTTTTCATTATCCCCCCAACAACCGTCATCATCTTACTGGACCCTCAGCCCACTGTTTAATTTTCATCTGGAGTGGCATCAGCTTGAATTTCTTTTATGCAACCAATTCCTACATCAATCACACAAGAGTTAGTGACCCCTTTTGTCACATACATTTTATAATGCAAATCGGTGGCAGTCTGTTTGGCTAATCTGTCAGCAAAAGTGTTTCCTTTTCCCACATTGTTCGTTACTTTCTTGTGTGCTGCGCACTTCATTATTGCTAACTGAGTAGGAAACACAAGTGCTGAAAGTAGCTGAGCTATTAGAGTGCCATGCTTTATCTTAGTTCCATGCGAGGTCAAGAAACCTCTCTTTGCCATAATCAACTAAAGTTGTGAACTACCCCAAAGGCATACTGACTGTCTGTAAACATAGTCACACTAATCCCTTCAGAAAGTTCACAAGCTCTCGTCAACGCAATAATCTCTGCAGCCTGCACAGAATGATGCTGAATTCTTTTAGTTTCCACTACAGTGCTTAAAGTGGTGATGGCGTAAGCAGCAGTGGATGTACAATCCGGAAGTTTGAAGCAGGAGCCATCGCAAAACAGCTCCCCATGTGGATTCTTTAGAGGTGTGTCACTTAGATAAATTCTGCACCCAGTTTCTGGCTCTGTGGTATAGAGGCAGTCATGTGACATTTTGTCACAGCAATCAATTGGCAATAGTTCGGCCGGATTTAATGAGAAACATCTCTTAATTTGAATATGCGGTGCAAATAGAATCAGCTCGTACCTTGTTAGTCTTGCTGATGTGAGATGTTGCGTCTGCGTTCTGTTTAATAGAACATCTACAGAGTGAGGTACCATCACGGTTAAGGTGTGACCCAGAACCATACCCTCACTTTGTTTTACAGATGAAGCGGTAGCAGCAACAGCTCTCAAACATCTCAGCAAAGCGCATGCAACAGGGTCTAACGTGGAGGAAAAATAACTGCATGGTCTATTTTTTCCCCCATGTTTCTGTGTCAACACAGCCAAAGCGCATCAATCACATTCATGCACATACAGCACAAAGGCCTTTTTGTAATTTGGTGTGCCCAAAACTGGTGCTGAACGCAATGCAGCCTTGAGCAGATCAATAGCTTTCTGGCAATCTATGTTCCACGGTAAAGGCAAAGAAATGCCCTTCTTTGTCAATGCTAGCATAGGTTTTATCATTAATGAAAAGTTTGGGATCCACTGGGCCTCCTTATGACCCTGTCGGTCTGGGTTTAATGACGCTGGTAAAGGTGCCGGCGCCATTAAACCCATACCGCCTCATTATGAGGTTCCCTCACGGGACCCGCTCTGGACGTCTGGTCAGACCAGATGTCCTTTGCGGGTCCCGCGAGGGAACACAAAACACTTAAATGAGTAGTCGAGGCTGAAATCATTGTCAATATTGTAGTAACATCAGGTACAATTGGAAACTGTGGGCAACAACCTTATTAATGGCGCATAAGTCAATAATGAAATGAAGAGGAATTGCATTATCCCCTTTCTTATATACTGGTAGGATCGGACTATTACACACACTCCCTGCAATTTCTTCAATCACTCCTCGATGTACAAAATTAGAAACAATACTCCTCAAAGCTTGTTCACCATCCACCAAATTCTTATATTGCGGAATACGTGGTAATTTAACACCTGGTTTCAATACAATTTTAACTGGTCCAATTTGCAAAATACCTACATCATTGTCATTGACTGCCCATAGACATGTCGGAACCTTATTCAATTCAGGTGGTAAAGGTCTAGACAAAAATTGTGGAACTGAAGTTTGTTGAGGCGAAATCGTTAAATGCTCTCCATCCGGAGAACAGTAAATTACAGCATTCAATTCTTTCAACAAATTTAACCCCAACAAATTTTTGCCACAATTTGTCATCAAAAGAAATAGACACAAATCAGTAAATGGCCCCAGTGAAAATGGTACCGGTTGAGAGACTGGACTAACCACTGGTTTACCAGAGAACCCTACAGAAATGTTGTTCTGCCCTGACAGTGGAATATCTGGAACCCGTGAATGATCAATAGAACACTTCTGTGCTCCTGTATCTATCAAAAATAGATGCTTCCTATTCACCACCTGCATCTCAACGTAGGGTCTTTTCTGATCGACGGTAATAGGTATTGGTTCCAGACTCTGCTTCGGGCTGTCCTAGCGGAATAGTACATCATCAAATGCAAGAGCCTCAGAAAAATTAACAGTCGAAGGATTATCGAAAATGTTCACACTATTAACACTATCTTGCTGACTATCCTGTGAAGATAACTGTTGATTCTGAGTGAACTGACTTCTACCAGGACCCCCTATCCCAGGACGGCCTCTGGATCATCTACCCATGGTACCATATGTGCTATTTGATCGCTGCTGAAGGATCAGGCATTGTGCTTGCCAATGACCTTCCTGTCTACAATAGGCATATTGGTTCATGTGTACAGGACCCAGTTGCGCATTACTCTGTGGTGTAAATTGGCCTCTAAACTGTATATTCCCACCTCTGGCTCCTTTAACTATTTGTTGCAACAAAACTTTTGTTTTCAAGTCTCCCGTCTTCTTTTCTACCTTCTCCTTTTCTGTATTAACCCTATTCTCAAAGTACTGAGCCATATGTAATACTTCAGACTGCGATTTCACTTGCCAAGTGCTTTCGGAAGACATAATTTGTGATTGGATTTCAGGAAACAATTCACGCACAAACCTTTCTACAAACAGCCGTTTCCCTGACTCTGTACTTAAGTCCTGACCACTGAAATTTGAAAACACTTGTTTGAATCGATAACAAAAATTCAGTAGCACCTTCAGACTTCCTTTGGATGCAAGCTGTAAGCTTGTCCCAAATTATTCTTCTCTCTGGAACCAGAGTTTTCAATATAGCTACTATTCTGTCTGGCAACATCAGTAGCACTTGTGGCGGTTTCTCCCCAGCCTTCCTTCCTCCATCTATCCATACCAAGTTAACCCATGTGTCACCCATTCCTGCCTGGTCGTCTACAGTTCTAATCTGTTTCCACAAATCAGCAGGTAGGATAACAGGGAACATTAAATCTATATCAGCCAGCCTGAAAACTGACAAATGCAAGACAGATTCAATTTCTTTATAAAATCCTGTTGGATTCTTCCTAATCTCTGGAATTGTTTGTCTAATGGTATTCACTTCCTGTCTAGAAAATGGGACATGCACAAATTGTGAGACATAATGTGCTTCAATAGTAGTAGCTAGTGTTCCCGCTGAGGCATCAGCTGGAATTTCTACTTTGAGGACAAATGTCGGAGGAACCTCCCTCATCGGCAATTGTAAAGTAGGCAAATCTGAACGCTTATTAAGCAAAAAGGCTAAGTCAAGTGACAAAGTAGTCAAAGCAGAATCGGGCGAAAATGTTCTCTTATTAATGACCATCAAATCTGCGGGACAATAAACCTTTCTCTTCATAAACTCATCTTGTAGATACTTTACCATCACTTGTAACACTTTCCTTTGCATAGCTGGAGCATACTGACTAAACGTGTCATGCACTTCAGTGGGAGAAATTGAAACATCCGAAATCCATCTAAGAGCGTCTCCTGTGCAAATACGTGTTTCCTCACTCATTGGTTTCAATGAAGGAAGAAATTCATTCTGTAACCAATCTAGCTCCCTCTTAAACTCAAATACCTTCTCAACATGCTCATGTACTTTCTCCGCAGTGTCCCTTGAGCGAGAATGGACATTCAAGTCCCTCAACCATTGTGGGAAATTCATGTCTGTCAAATCACTCCAAATATCAGCCAAATGCGTTCCCATTCCCTCTATCAAAATAGTCTGTTCGGGAATACTTTCTTGGACAGAAATCACAACTAAAACAGCTGATTCTTCACCCTCTTCTATATATTTTTTTAGCCCATGTATACAATTCTCTTTTTCTAGCTTTGCATACTGTGCTACGAGTTACTATTCTTGAATCAACTGCCACCCCTTCAACCTCTATAAGTGGTGCAGAACCACTTGGAAAATAATGTTCAGACAAATCGTGTTCAATAGGTAGTGGAGACACTACCGCTGGTGGTGGAGACGGAATTAAGGGAACGGCAACTATCAGTAAGGGTGAAGATGCAGAAGGGGGAACAACAGCAGGAAGAGAAGCAACCACAGGAAGATGAGCAACAGCAGGAGGAGGAGCAGCAATGGGAGGAAGGGGAACAACAATGGGAGGAGGCGCAAAAGCGGGAAGAGGCAAAACCACAGGGAGGGTCACATAAGGAGGTGGCGCAGTGGCAACAGACCTACGTTCATTCAATAGCTTATTAATCAGTTCATCTGAGGTATGAAAATCCTGAGACAGATATATTTTCTGTACTCCAAGTTGAAAAGCCCTATCCATATGTCTAATAGATTCTGACGGTTTCTGTTGGTCATACAATAATGCTTTTTCAGTATTATACATATGTCTACGTGCATGTTTTTCTTTACTCTTAAGTTGCTGCATAGCTTCCTTTCTCCAATCCTTAATTACATCAAATGCTGCAGGCCTAGCCTTTTTCTTCAACAATATAGACGCTAAATACTCTATGCAGGCAATTTCAAAACTGCCATAAACTGGCCACTGAAGTTCGGAAACATGTTTAGTTTGTCTGTGCCGAATATCGTTAAATACAATACTATTTAGGCCATACTTACAGTACATTAAACAAGCCGGCGACCCAACGGGTGGCGACAGTTGGCCTCATTCCAAAGATTGTCTATCTCTGCAGAATAGAACATTGAAACAGGAAGACAATTTCCCAGGCATGTCAAATTACTGGTGTTACCTGACGTTGTTTGTACTTATGAGAACAAAACTGCAACCAATATGAGGATTCTTAGGAATCGGGGCACGACTCACTTGATTTCAAATTCAAAGGAGGTCCGATCGGTTTGCAAAGGATCCTCGTGGTTGGCGATTTCGGCAAAGAGCCTGCCTCGAAAATGGGGACTGTCGTCAAGATGCCTTCTTGAACCGCTTGCTCACCGTCCACGGATTGGATAGTGCAGTACTGTCGAGCTGTCGCGTCTCATACAAAGGGGCCACTCTCCAATCCCAGTCCGATAGCCGCTTCTTCTTTTCAGTGAGGTGACATCAATCTTGAGGGTCCCTATTTGGGTTCCATCTGAAAGACCAAAGAAATATTGAGGCTTAGTACCACAAAATGAAATATGCCAATCATGAGTCAAAAGATACAAGCATCTTTATTTCTGTACAGATTCAAAGGCAAAATCAGATAGCTATCTGGGCTCCCAACACCTCGCAGTGTGTACCAGCAGACACCGTGAGGGGAGTGAGTGCTGGACATCCCAAAGCATGCTCTATATATACACCATCCCAGTCATTGTCCAACCCTTCTCCAAACTAATAAGTTACATACAAGGGTTCATGCCAAGTTCACATGACAAATATGACAATATTGGTTGACACATTTAACATATTTACTTGTCCATGAAAATTCAATGGCGATGTTGGTTCTCCAGTTTAGAGTAAGTCCAGTTTCAAGAATGAACACAAAGAGTATCTGCCAAAGCACATGGTTTTAGTTGTTTTGCATTCTTTTCCGTTGTTTGAGTGAGGATGAGGCTGTGGGCGCAGACAACATGTAGATTGCAGTTCATTCTAGTCGCGCCGAACAAACATTCTGCTCTCAGCAGCCTTAATGTTCACATAGCTCAAAGTTCACTCTGCTCAGCTGCAGCCAAAAACACAGTCCACCATTTTAGGACAGAAAGCAGGAGTTAGAATCAAAATGGAAGATGTTTCCAAGATAGCGGCGAAGTCAACTCTATTTAGATCTGTTCAAACGTGTTTTTTTTGTACAATGAGAATGTGGTTAGGCCAATGTTCATAATCAGATGGTATTATTCGAATATGGTTTAACAAAACGACCCCAATGGTTGTGCGCGGTGATGTTCTGTATGCCATGATAAATTATGTGAGCGCAGCTTCTAGGGGAGATACTTTTGTCATGTGTTACCCTGAACGCTTTATTTAATGTTCTACATCCCCGTTGGCCCCATGCCAGCAAGGGGAAATGTATCTGTGTGCCAAACCATAGAAACATGAATCCCTCGAATTCCCAGCCTTGGAAAAGTAGTCCTGTGTCAGAGAGTATGGACTCAGGTCAACCATGAGCTGCAAACAGTTCTTCCATAACAGCTATGACTACTTTGGCCAACATGAACATATGAATCTGGTGAGGCTCAATTGGGGGTGGAGGTGATTGCACAATGGCAACCAAGATTTGTTGCCACCGACATCTAGTTAGAAGTAAATCCACTTCCTTTCCTATTTT
The DNA here is from genome assembly GCF_040938575.1 of Ambystoma mexicanum. Taxonomy (NCBI): domain Eukaryota; kingdom Metazoa; phylum Chordata; class Amphibia; order Caudata; family Ambystomatidae; genus Ambystoma; species Ambystoma mexicanum. The sequence goes on along the minus strand of NC_090930.1, from coordinate 495,229,785 downwards.
ATAAAAGCAGATCTTTTCCCAAAGCCCAATTTTGGTCACGCTGGCCCCCTGATGTCCCAAGTGATCTAAGGGGATTACACTTGGAAAATTGTCCCGTAGGATGACCAGTCTGGACACTCATAGTAGGAACCCTTCGTTGACCACTGTAATTCAGATCAAATTGTCCAGATGCCCTGTAGGAATGATTGTGTTTCTGCCATTCATTGGATATGTTCTGCATGAAAAGAGTGCCACTACCCAGCATGCAATTGCTTGATGACACCTTGCATTCTTTCATGTTGCACCATGGCTATTACTATTTTCTTCAGAGGCATGAATTTTGGAATCGCAAACCTCATGAATATGTTGATAAGCTCTTCGGTTTTGTCATTGACATCGCCATCCATAGATGTCTTCGATGAAGGTGTCTTGACAAATAATCTGTGGTGTTGTCTGTCCCTGCCCAAAACTGAAGTGAATCTGTAATCTTGTAGCAGAAGGAGCCAGCATTCTGGTATAATGGGTGGTCTTGGGGCAGACACCAGCATTATGAGCAAATGTGGTTTATGGTATCTAATGATTGTAATGGGCTGACCACAAATGTACAAATGGAAATGCAACATCCCCACAGGACAGCCAGAGCCTCACATTCTATTTTAGATGATCAGCGTTCTGTGGCCACCCAGGCTTTGCTCGCATATGGTATGGGTCGCCATGTGCTGAAGTGGTCCAGTTGAACAAGGACCATTCCCAAGCTTACCGGCCTGATATTTACCATGATCGCTACTATTTGGAGGGGTCAAAGAATGCTCTGGTCCTCCTATCTGCGACCAGAACGTGTTTGTTATATTTGAACACATCTTGCTCTTCAGGTGCCAAACCCACTTGTGAGCTTTCTTTGTGGGTGCTCACAAAGGCAAAGTTAGCGTGGCAAGGTTGGGAGTAGAGCGAACACATAAGTTCCCCATTCTGAGGAAACCTGTCGTCCAAACAGGTGCTCCCCTGCTCCTTCATAACCAACAAGGACCACATTGACACCCTCACTCCAGCCTTGGTTGATTTCTGAAATCATTCTTTTGCTACTGGAACTTTTCCCTCTCTCCTCAAGCACCCCCTTATGCGCCCCCTCCATAAAAAGCCTTCTGCCGATCCTACCTGTCTGGCAAACTATCGCCAAATCTCTAACACTCCTTTCCTGGGCAAACTCCTAGAAAAACTGGCTATCTCGCCGTTTACTCTCCACACTTAATCTGTTGGTTGTCTCCATGGCCATCTGTCTGGCTTCAGAGCAACCAGAGGCACGGACACTGCTCTCCTGAACACCCATGAAGATCTGCTCACTAATCCCGATTCAAGTCTTCCTTCTGTACTCTGCCTCCTTGATCTTTCATCTGCTTTTGACACAGTCAATCACGCCATCCTGATCAATCGACTCAGTGAGAACCTGGGAATCATGGATCAGGCCCTGGAGTGGTTGCCCTCCTTCCCCCTGGACCGACCCGCCCATGTCCAACTCGGGTCCTTTTTCCCACCACCTCTCCACATGTGGGGTTCCCCGGGGCTCTAACCTCTCATCCACCTTATCTCTACCTTCTCCTCTAACTTTCAGGGTTATGTGGTTGACACTCAGCTCTCTTTCAGGCTCCCCTTAGCCTCCTCTCCTCTCTCACTCATTCCTGACAGTCTATCCACGATTCAGTAAGACTGAGATACTTCTCATTGGGGCCCCTGCTCCCGCTTTCCCTCTCTCTGGCCGACCTCCTTGGGCCCTCTTCCTTCACCTTCCTGTGAGGCAAAAATCCTTGGTGTCATCTTTCACTCCACTCTCTCCTTCTCGACTCACATCACAGACCTTTCTAAGAAGACTCACTACCAGCTGCACCTCCTCAGAGGAATTCTTCCTTGTCTCACTTTCCCCCAGAAGCTCACTGTCTCCGGAGCCCTGGTTCTCTCTCGCCTGGACTACTACAACAGCCTCTTTCTCAATCTGCTTTCCTCTACTCTCTGCCATCTGCAACTAATCCAGGACAGGACTGCGAGACTTGTCCTTGGCCTCAAATCCAGGGACCATTTCTTCCTGCACTGAAATTGCTCCACTGGCTCCCAGTGGCTGCAAGGATCAAGTTCAAGACCCTCTGCTTCATCCACAAGGATTTCTGTGGATGGCGCCCGCACTACATCCAACTCTCTCTTCCAAAACACCTTCCTTCACAAGCCCTTTGCTCAGTGACCTCTAACTCTCTGAGGGTCAGACGCTTCTCCAGGCAGAGAGTGGTGGGTAGATCTCTCTCCTCTGAAAGTTCCTCCCTCTGGAATAGCCTTCCTGCCCCTCTTAAACTTGAGGCAGAAGCAGCTCAAGACCTTTCCTTTTGCCTCTGCTTTCTCTCTCTCTCTCTCTCTGTCTCTCTCTCTCTCTCTCTCCTGCTGATCTACCTATCTGCTACGTTGCCCCTGCACTGCCTCCGGGCCTACTGCCTACTTAGGGGCTGTAACTGTAACCCTACAGTACCCTGCCTCCTGGCACTTACCCAGAGCTGTGCCACCCTGACTGCACTTACTCAGAGCAATGTTGCCCTGATTGCACTTCCCTGACTTGATGTCAGACATGAGGCCTGTTGAACTAAAAACAGGCCTAAATCTCAAATGAAGGAAAGTGGGTTTGGAAGTTGAAAAATGCAAAAATATGCGCAATGCATTTCAGCGAGGGAAGAGGAAGACATGTGGCTAAAAATGCTGTTTTACTAAATCCATGGAAAGCTCCACTTTTACTTAAAGAGACAGCATTGTGTACATTATCTTCAATGAAATACCAGATTGTGATCCAGACATGTCAAGTGAAACCAAGTTTATTGCAATTAAAAGAAATAAAAGAACTTCTGTTTCCTCATCCCAAATAACAGAATGCAAACTGAAGTGCCCTCTTGGTTTCAAGGTGAACATGGTCTTCTCATATAAATGCCTGTGTATGGACAATCCAGAAGTGATACTCATGTCATTTGCAACTGTGAGAGTAAAGAAATACATTACACATGGACATAAGGCCTGGATGCCTTATAGAATGCTTCATGTAAAATGCATTGTGTATGAGTTAAAAGCCATTTCTTGCAGAATTGTACATGCAGCTGGGCATTTCTACTGAAATTAAACTTAAATCTCAAAGACCTTTCCTCTGCTTGTCCCGGAGAGGGAGGTCTGATTGTCAACGATCAATCAGGTTAATTGCTCAAAAATACAAAAAATACACTGCCATTGATGGAAACCACGGTGGAAATAGATATAGCGCTGCCTGTTTTTTCAGCAGAAGTGACCTTGAGGTCACAACTCTCATTAGATGTGCATTAAGCTATAGCTAGGACCATTCATTAAGCTGTAGCTAGGACCTAACAGCTGATTGGGTGCCCACCCCAATATCAGCCAATCGGATCCGCCGGAAGGCGCAAGCCAGCCCTCGTTGAAGGCCTGCGTAAAAGGCTCCTGACTGAGCCTGATCAATATGGACGAGAAGCCTTCCTCTATAGCTGAGCTGATACTTGTGGTAAAATACTACCCCCTAAACCGCCTTATATACCCCTACAACCATTCCTGATCTTCCCCACCCATTTGAGGATCTACCCTCCACTCGTCCACCACACCCGCTCTACACTATGTGCAGAAATCCACTCCCCTCGAATGCGCACAATGCGCATAGCACTCGCGACCATGCCAGCTTCATGTACAACCTGTCTAGCAGCTGCGATTCAAACTCTACACTCATTGCGGAGTTGTCCCTACCCTGCCTGACTGCTTGCACGCAGCATCTGCTAAAGCGTACTGTATAACTCTACCGCACTGCTGTATTAGCACCCACTGAGCTTTGTGCTACTGTTTTGATTGATGACAACTCCTGTACTACCCATAACCCTTGCACTACTGTAACTATACGCTATTGTGCTGCCTCATTATTGAATGAGAACTCACTTGGGTCCACCCGTTACCAATGTTACTGTAACTGCATTGTGCTTCCTAATACTTGCGTGGGAACTCACTTGGGTCCACCCGTTACCAATGTTACTATAACTGCTTTGTGCTGCCAAATACTTGTGTGGGAACTTCTTGGGTCCACCCATTACAAATGTCACTGTAACTGCATTGTGCTGCCAAATACCTTTGTGGCAACTCACTTGGGTCCACTCGTTACCAATGTTACTGTAACTGCATTGTGCAGCCAAATACTTGTGTGGGAACTCACTTGGGTCCACCCGTTACCAATGTTAATGTAACTGCATTATTCTGCCTCTATATTGAATGAGAATGCATTTAGAACCCCGTCTTGAGACCACCCGCTACCAGCATGTTAATGTAACTGCCAGCACAATGCCTTGTATCAACACACCACCAACCTGAGCCAGCCCCTCGCTGCCCAAGAGCATTCCAACCTCTCCGAAACGTCACTGCACAGCCCCATTGTGCTACACTGCACTCCAACATGTCCACCACATTACTCAATCACCTCAGCAGGCCCTCAACCTTGGATGGCCTTAGATCAGCCCAGGCCACATTACCTAAGCTAGCACTCCCTATCCACCATCCAAGCATCATCTCATGCACCCATACCCCACAACCAACAGAACTCAGAAACCACAACCTCTATTCAAGAACTAAATCCCCTAGAGACTACACCACCACCACCCCCACCATCCCCAAAAGAAACTCACTCCTCACACAAAGAACTGCTCGCATCCATGCCCACCATCTCAATATCTCTTACACCTATGCACCGACAACCTCCTCTAACATTCTAGGAGCCCTCATCAATGCCAGATCGCTGCCAGCTCATTCCCTAGACATTGCAGATGTTATCACGGCCCACAAACTTTACTTCCTTGCAATAATAGAATCATGGCTACATGCAGCAGCTGGCCCTGCCCTGTCTATAGCCGTCCCAGACAGCTACTCTATTTGCAGACTGGACAGACCCACAGACAAAGGTGGAGGCATGGCCATCATAGCCAAAACCTCATTAAACATGAGAGAGGCTCCCACTACCCCATTCACCTCCGGGGAACAGCTTGCAGTAAAAATGTCCCTGAATGCGAACACCACTCTAAACATCCATCTAATATACAGAACACCAGGGCCTGTACTCTCATTCAAAAATGATATTACACAAATCCTCACCTCTAATTCTAAACCCAAATCACAAACCATCATACTGGGTGATTTTAACCTTAGCTACTGCAACCCTTTCGACAAAAACGCACTAGCTCTTGCCAATACCATGTCTGCTCTTGGACTATCTCATAGGATGCACAATCCCACTCATGAGGAAGGCTGCATCCTTGATCGGCTCTGTAGGATGCATTTACAGGCCCTAAACAGAAATCCCTGTCACCTGAAAAGCTGCATTAAACATTGCCAGAAAAAACGGCTGTGCTTTGCTTTCCCTGGCACATGTGTCGCAAGCATTTCAACATTTCACCAAAAACGGCTGTGCTTTACTTTCCCTGTCACATGTGTGGCAAGCATTTCAACATTTCACCAAAAACGACCCAGCATTTGCTTTTTTTCATCTGAATACAAAAAAAAGGTTATGCACTACATCCAAAAATGGCCTTGTCTTACAATTAATTCACCTGAGGGGCAAGGATTTCAAAAGTGCAACCCAACACAGCTTTTGTTTTCTCAATCATCTGAACAGCAGTGCTCGTAAACACCGCAAATGAAAAGAAAATTGCTTTGCTTTTGCGTTTATTCCATGTCAAATCAAAGAACCCTGTGCAGGGGGCCTTCCCCTCCATGTTAATGGACAAACAGAAAATTCAAACTCACTGAAAAGGGACAAATAAAAAAATCCCATGACCTACAGAACAGCATTTCAAATGTTAGATGAAAAACGGCTTGCATATGTGTGAAATAGAGAAACATGACTTTTAAAAGCCACTGTGAAAGGATAGATTTTCTCGCACATAAAATGTCAGTGAAATATGTTGTGCGTGAGGTGTTGACTAAAGCCATGTACATTATGTTTTCCCCACAAGACTTCAGTCACCTTGGAAGAGGCTCAGAATACCCGAAAAAACAGTGTTTGAGCTCATGCACAAAACTCAATTGAAAGCCTTGCCTTCCACTGGAAGTCGCACCTATAAGTAAACTATTCTGCAATGACGTGATGTGACTGAGGGCGTTATAATTCCCTGCTCTGCCAGAATGGAAGGCAGTACTATCAGGGAGGACAAAGAAAGTAAGTTGGCTAGAGCTTGACCAGGAAGTGTGAGTTCCTCCTGCACCCACTACCAAAGGACAAACTGACAAACATCAAAGGGTGTAATAAAAATCTTTGGTCACCGGCTGAGCCAAGGGAAGACAGTTGGCTGTGGGGGATGAAGCACTGCCCTCCCATATGTGACAGATCCTCCAAATTGACATTAAAGGATTGATTCATTTTAGGCATTTTTCGCAGCACTCAGAATAAGAAGTAATTTTGTCTTCTGCTATTTTTCCATGTGATTTCCAGACGGTTGTTTAGAGACTAAGTGCATGTTCCTAAGACTAGTTGCTGGCTGATTTAAAAATGTGGCAAGCATGAGATTTGATGGAAAGATGGAAAATGAGATTATGAACATGCTTAATCATTTGCAGAGTTATAACTTATATATTTTATGAAAAGGACAAAAATGTGCCAAAGGGCCATGCTAACTCGCATAGAGTTGCCGATCGGCTTACCTAATTCCCTATGACTAACTGAAACCGCATATCTATTTCTTATGGTGGTGGCTAGTACAAATATGAAGTTAGGAAAAATAACTCAGTTTTGCTAAAAAGTTGACCTGCAAAACTAAGAGCTGTGATAAATGCACAACAGACAGATGGTCCTCTCTCCCATTGAACCAATGATGCCAGGGCGTGGGGAGAGGAATGGTAGATTGTGCTATCAGAGGATAGGGGTAATTATTGAATACTCCCCCTAGATTCTAAAGTGAGTGATGTCATTTTGGCTATATAAGGGGGGACTAGGTTGAGGACACAGAGACAGACACAAACAAGAATCTGGCAAGACAGGAAAAGGAGGACGGAGAGGGGGCAGCTGAACCCTACCGGGGCAGAGTGCAGAGACCAGATCCCTTGCCTAGCAGTCTAGAGTGTCCTGAGATCCAGCTGGCTGTCCAGAATCCCATCCAGGAGAGTGCAGAGACCAGACCCTTTGCCCTAGCTGTCCATAGTATCCTGAGATCCAGCTGGCTGTCCAGAATCCCATCCAGGTGTCACGACCCTTACCCCAGAGCCCCACTGGCAAGTCCACTTGGTAAGATCATGGCTCGGGGCTCCATCAAGGCCTTGAAGGCCTGGCACCCACTCCCAAGACTCTCTTTGTGTAAAGGGGACTACTTTTTTCATGTGGGCCTGCAGCCAACATGGAGGCACCCAGATAGCTTGGTTCCTAAGAACTAAGCTATGCGTTATAATGTTTTGGGTGTGGTGGCCTAGGGACTACTTTACCTGGACTACTTTGTTGAGGCTATTTAAACCACACCCGAACAAGAAAGCACACTTCGCGTTACTTTGCAGACTCCAACGTGGCGCTCACCATGTCCTGTGATCCCCACGAGCCTCGGAGAAGAAGAACCTGCAGAACAGACAAAAGGGACATCGTTAGCAGCATCTTACCTGCAATCTCCATCCTGTTATCCGCTCTCAGCTCCAGTGAACAGCTTCTTCTGTATTCCGCATACCTTCCGGACCGAAAGAACTGAAACAGGGAAGGAGAGGGCAATATTAGAGAAGGCACATTCTGACAGTGCTAAACCACAAATAGCACAAGAAGCTTACCAGGCTGGTCGCCTCCTGGCCGGCACGGCTCCAGAGTTCCGCACACGCTGGAGAAACACCGCGACCTGTAAGGAAGGAAGAAAACAGGTTAGCAAAGGCAAAACAAGGCAGCGATGCGCATAGTGCTTACTTACCGCATTGTAGCGCACATCACGTGCCATCATTTACCGGCGAGGCCCAACTCAACCGGTTCTCCATGCTGAAGCTCTGCACACCTAGGGGAGCAAAATACATTATTAGACAAAGAAAGGCCTGCACGAATAACAACGCTATACAGAACTGCTGCAATAAGACTTACCTGAGAGACATTTAAACGGGCACGCGCCAGTGAAGTAACTTGGCCGCACATGCCCACAGAAGACAAAGGGACGGAGAGCACGCCTAATCCCACAACAAGGTGAGGCGAGGGCCCAGAGGGGGCTGAAGTCACACAGGGTGGTGGGAGGATATTTACCTCAGTTGGCCAGTCTTGAACCCAGCCCTCCTGTATTTTCAGGCTGAACATCCTCCATAGACTACATCTGGGAAATTGGGGAGAAGATACATGCAACCAAACTGGGCTGAGTATGGATCCCCGTGGATACCAGGTGAGCGTAACAGAACGCGAAGCCTGCCATAACTAATCCACCTGGGCGCCATGGAGACATCGGAAATTGACCAATTGGCTCAATTGTTAGGACAATTACGTGCCGGGGTTCATAGTGACAATCTCCATCCTGTTATCCGCTCTCAGCTCCAGTGAACAGCTTCTTCTGTATTCCGCATACCTTCCGGACCGAAAGAACTGAAAGAGGGAAGGAGTGGGCAATATTAGAGAAGGCACATTCTGACAGTGCTAAACCACAAATAGCACAAGAAGCTTACCAGGCTGGTCGCCGCCTGGCCGGCACGGCTCCAGAGTTCCGCACACGCTGGAGAAGCACCGCGACCTGTAAGGAAGGAAGAAAACAGGTTAGCAAAGGCAAAACAAGGCAGCGATGCGCATAGTGCTTACTTACCGCATTGTAGCGCACATCACGTGCCATCATTTACCGGCGAGGCCCAACTCAACCGGTTCTCCACGCTGAAGCTCTGCACACCTAGGGGAGCAAAATACATTATTAGACAAAGAAAGGCCTGCACGAATAACAACGCTATACAGAACTGCTGCAATAAGACCTACCTGAGAGACATTTAAACGGGTACGCGCCAGTGAAGTAACTTGGCCGCACACGCCCACAGAAGACAAAGGGACGGAGAGCACGCCTAATCCCACAACAAGGTGAGGAGAGGGCCCAGAGGGGGCTGAAGTCACACAGGGTGGTGGGAGGATATTTACCTCAGTTGGCCAGTCTTGAACCCAGCCCTCCTGTATTTTCAGGCTGAACATCCTCCATAGACAACATCTGGGAAATTGGGGAGAAGATACATGCAACCAAACTGGGCTGAGTATGCATCCCCGTGGATACCAGGTGAGCGTAACAGAACGCTAAGCCTGCCATAACTAATCCACCTGGGCGCCATGGAGACATCGGAAATTGACCAATTGGCTCAATTGTTAGGACAATTACGTGCCTGGGTTCATAGTGCCAATCTCCATCCTGTTATCCGCTCTCAGCTCCAGTGAACAGCTTCTTCTGTATTCCGCATACCTTCCGGCCCGAAAGAACTGAAAGAGGGAAGGAGAGGGCAATATTAGAGAAGGCACATTCTGACAGTGCTAAACCACAAATAGCACAAGAAGCTTACCAGGCTGGTCGCCTCCTGGCCGGCACGGCTCCAGAGTTCCGCACACGCTGGAGAAGCACCGCGACCTGTAAGGAAGGAAGAAAACAGGTTAGCAAAGGCAAAACAAGGCAGCGATGCGCATAGTGCTTACTTACCGCATTGTAGCGCACATCACGTGCCATCATTTACCGGCGAGGCCCAACTCAACCGGTTCTCCACGCTGAAGCTCTACACACCTAGGGGAGCAAAATACATTATTAGACAAAGAAAGGCCTGCACGAATAACAACGCTATACAGAACTGCTGCAATAAGACCTACCTGAGAGACATTTAAACGGGCACGCGCCAGTGAAGTAACTTGGCCGCACATGCCCACAGAAGACAAAGGGACGGAGAGCACGCCTAATCCCACAACAAGGTGAGGAGAGGGCCCAGAGGGGGCTGAAGTCACACAGGGTGGTGGGAGGATATTTACCTCAGTTGGCCAGTCTTGAACCCAGCCCTCCTGTATTTTCAGGCTGAACATCCTCCATAGACAACATCTGGGAAATTGGGGAGAAGATACATGCAACCAAACTGGGCTGAGTATGCATCCCCGTGGATACCAGGTGAGCGTAACAGAACGCGGAGCCTGCCATAACTAATCCACCTGGGCGCCATGGAGACATCGGAAATTGACCAATTGGCTCAATTGTTAGGACAATTACGTGCCGGGGTTCATAGTGCCAGGCAAGAGACTAATGATCTCCGGAGGGACTTAGTAGTAACTAAGGATCGCACTGAAAAGATCGGTAGGCAGTTCTTGCAATCACAGACAGGACAGACTCCTCTGCCGGGAAACAATCCATCAGCACAAGAACCCACCTTATCATCCATTTCACCCACTTCAGTACAAATTACGCTACCCGGAACCGTTCCCCTGGCACTACCAGAACGGTGCTCAGGCGACCCAAGGAAGTATGCAGCATTCACCAATCAGTGTCGCCTTTGCTTTCTTTGCTTTTCATTTACAAACGACCAAGCTCGGGTAGCTTTTGTTTTGTCTTACCTGAGTGGTAGCACAGCGGACTGGTAAGTGCCACTGGTAACCCATGATGATCCTTTGTTACATGACTTTGGGGGGGTTCCAGAGAGAAATGGAAAAACGTTTTGCTCGCCATACCCAAGAACAAGCAGTAGACAACAAACTCTTATCACTCTGACAGGGAAATCAAGACTTGTTAACGTACATTGCCACCTTCAATAGACTGTTTGCTGAAGCTAGGTGGCCTGAAAACAAAAGAACCCCGTTATTTCACCGAGGCCTACGAGGCAAATTAAAGGACGTTCTAGCCCAGGTGGTTGACCCACCCAGAGACTGTACCGAATTTATTAATTTGGTCATGCAGCTAGACCACCAGTTGCAGGATCGAAAAGCAGATCGGTCTAGGACGGACACTCGGGCCGTGTATGTTCGACCAAGGGACAATGTATCACGTATGCCAGAAAACACTGTAGAACCCATGCAAATCGGAGGGATACGACCTCCATTAACAAAACAAGAGCATAATAAAAGAAGACAACAACAACTTTGTTTGTTTTGTGGAAAACCAGGACATTTCCTTAAGGACTGCCCAGTGAAACCCCCAAGGAGAACAGTCAGGGCCACAGAGAAGGATGAGGTTAAGGAGTCGGAAAACTACCGAGCTCGGCAAACGTAGAGGTCAGTTTGTCGAGTGAGAAGAAAGAGCCACTGACCTCGCACTTTGCAATACCAGTGATCTTAATTAACCACCAACGGTCGTCTAGAATGCATGCTGTCAAGGCATACATAGTTAGTGGAGCAGTGGGGAATTATATTGATCAAGAACTGGCAGCAGAGATGGGGCTTCCTTTATGTTCCAAGCTGACCACTGACAAGGTAACCACCGTGGATGGGACAGAAATCGCTTCCAGACAAGTTACCCAGTGCACAGCCGGGGTAACCTTGCTGTGTCAGGATGGACACCGGGAGTCCATTTCGTTTGATCTCATCAAGGCACCTCAGTTCCGGCTAATATTAGGGATGCCATGGTTAGTTGCTCAAAATCCTTTGATAGACTGGCGTGCATGAAAAATTAACCTTCCCTGACGAATGCTCCCTTGCCTGCTATTACGAAGAGCAGAAACCCGACTTCAGTACCCCCATGACTTCCAAAGTGGCAGCATCAACGCTGGGATTAACTAATACCCTACCAAGTGAATACCACAATTTCCAGGATGTGTTCCAAAAGGATCAAGCAAACACATTACCGCCACACAGGCCCTATGACTGCCAGATCAACCTCATTCCAGGTGCACAAATCCCTTGCGGCAGAATCTATGCACTCACAAAACCAGAAAATCTCCATCTGAAATCTTATCTAGACCAGTACCTGGCAAACGGATTTATCCGCCCGTCTAACTCCTAGGCAGCCAGTCCTTTGTTCTTCGTACCAAAGAAAGAAGGGGACTTGAGGACCTGCATCGACTACCGCGCATTAAACCAGATCACGGTGAAGAACCGCTACCCCTTGCCACTCATCCCTGAAATGCTAGACCAAGTCAAAGATGCCCAGATTTATACCAAATTGGACCTTTGAGGAGCGTACCACCTGGCCCGAGTTAGAAGCGAAGATGAGTGAAAAATCGCTTTCCGTACCAAATACGGCTTGTACGAATACCAAGTCATGCCCTTTGGGCTATGCAACGCTCCCGCGGCATTCCAATATTTCATGAATGATGCCTTGAGAGTATTAATTGATGTTTGCACCTTGGTTTACATAGATGACATCTTAGTGTACTCGGCCTCGAAGCAAGACCATGTCAGGCACGTTCGTTTTGTTCTCGCCAAGCTCCGTCAACATCACTTATACGCAAAGCTTGAGAAATGCTTTTTTCACATCACTGAAGTATAATTCCTTGGTTTTATCCTCACTCCAGGAGGCATCAGAATGGACGTGCACAAGATAGACGCCATTCTGAAATGGCCATCACTGACGTCTCTGAAAGGGGTTCAAAGCATGCTGGGCTTTGCAAACTTCTACCGCCGGTTCATCCCAGACTTCTCTCAGATTGTACACCCAATCACAGTACTATTACGAAAAAACAACAAAAAGTTTGTTTGGACAGAAGAAGCGGAAAAAGCTTTTCAAGAACTCAAACAAAGGTTTACTTCCACTCCAATCTTGCGACAACCTCGTCCAGACCTCCTTTAGGTCATAGAAACTGATGCTTCCAGTATGGCAATGGGGGCTGTGCTTTCACAGACGGACCCTGAAACTGGCCAGCTACACCCTGTGGCCTTCTGGTCAAAAATGTTCTCACTTCCTGAGATCAATTATGCCATCACCGACAAAGAACTCCTGGCCAATAAATCCGCTTTTGAGGCCTGGCGACACTACCTCCTGGGGGCCAGACACACTATTACAGTAATCACAGACCACTGGAAACAGCAATATCTAAAAACAGCAAAGGCCCAGTCCTCGTGCCAACTATGATGAGTCCTTTTCTTCACTCAATACAATTATGTAATCCTGTTTCGACCAGGAGTCCGGAATGGGAAGGTTGATGCCTTATCCCATATGGGCATTGATGAAATGGTGTATACAACCCCAGATCCTGTACCCATTATTCCTGAAGAAAAACTCTTGGGTCTCATGGCAGCCTTGACACAAAAACAGAACTCCAAAAAGAAATTCAACGAGCAATGAATCCCGACACCTTACTTGCATTGCATACTCAGAGAGAACAATAATCCATTAAAGACCAATTGCCCTTTTTTTAGGGACCTTCTATACGTACCCAAGAAGGAACTACAACAACAAATTATTTCATGTTATCATGATTCACTGATTGAAGGTCACCCTGGAATCGCCAAAACCCTAGCCAAGGTGAAACAGAATTTTTGGTGGCCTACCTGGAATAAGGACATCATCCAGTATATTCAGTCCTGTGGTATATGCGCACAAAATAAATTGCAAAAACAGAAAACAGCTGGTCTCCTACAACCATTGGACATTCCTCCTGCTCCATGGCACACCCTTTCCCTTGACTTCATCACCGACCTGCCTCCCTGTCAAGGGTTCAACACCATCCTAGTAGTTGTTGACTTGTTCTCGAAGATGGCACACTTCATTCCTCTCAAGGGTCTCCCAAATGCATCCAGGTTAGCGAAAGTGTTCCTGGAAGGCATTGTTAAACTATATGGCTTTCCATCGGTTCTGGTCTCTGATCGAGGCAGCCAGTTTGTGTCCAACTTCTGGAGGAAGTGTTGTGCAATGGCGCCAATCGACTTCCGACTATCCATCAGTCACCATCCCCAAATGGACGGCCAAACTGAGAGGACCAAACAAACTCTCGAGCAGTACTTACAGTGCATGCTGCACCACGAGGAAAGGAACTGGAAGGACTTACTATGGATAGCAGAATATGCTTATAACAATTCCTTGCATTCTAGCACCGGACAAACGCCTTTCTACACCCTTTATGGCAGACACCCACGTACTTCCGGACTAGACCTTCCAGACAGCTTGGAAATGCCAGCAGTGAAGACTCTTCACACAACCATCTCTCAGGCTTTTAAAAAGGCAAAAGAACATCTCACTCACGCCAAGGACAGGCAAAAGAAATTCACAGATCAACACCGAAGAAGAGCGCCTGACTATCAAGTAGGAGACAAGGTTTGGTTAGCCGCTAGATTTGTACCCATCAAGGGAACCCGGACCTTTCGTCCTCGATATTTGGGACCCTATACCATCAAGGAAATTATCAACCCAGCAGCCGTCAAACTGGAATTACCACCTAATCTACAAATCCACCCGGTATTCCATGTCTCACTCTTGAAACCGGTGCAACCCGGTACACGGGCTATGACACCACCAAAACCTATACTTGTTGACGGAGAACCAGAATTCGAAGTCAAGGAAATCCTGGACTCTAAGTACACTAGGTCCAAACTAAACTATCTTGTTGATTGGAAGGGGTATGGTCTCAAGATAGATCCTGGGAGCCCAGCGAGAACATCCATGCATCATGTCTGATCAAGAAGTTTCATCAGAACTTTCCAACTAAACCTGGGCCGAACAGAAGGACCACGATGGGAGGGGCCTTAGGGGGGAGTGCTGTCACAACTCTTACCCCAGATCCCCACTGGCAAGTCCACTTGCCAGGTAGGATCAGGGTTTGGGGCTCCATCAAGGCCTTGAAGGTCTGGCACCCACTCCCAAGACTCTCTTGGGGCCAGTCCTGGCATCTATGGTGCCAGGCTCATACACCTTGAAGAACTTGTGTAAAGGGGGACTACTTTTTTAATTTGAGCCTGCAGCCAACATGGAGGCACCCACATAGCTTGGTTCCTAGGAACTAAGCTATGCGGTATAGTGTTTTGGGTGTGGTGGCCTAGGGACTACTTTACCTGGACTACTTTGTTGAGGCTATTTAAACCACACCGAACAAGAAAGCATGCTTCGCGTTACTTTGCAGACTACAACGTGATGCTCACCGTGTCCTGTGATCTCCACGAGCCTCGGAGACGAAGAACCTGCAGAAGAGACAAAAGGGACATCATTAGCAGCATCTTACCTGCAATCTCCATCCTGTTATCCGCTCTCAGCTCCAGTGAACAGCTTCTTCTGGATTCTGCATACCTTCCGGACCGAAAGACCTGAAAGAGGGAAGGAGAGGACAATATTAGAGAAGGCACATTCTGACAGTGCTAAACCACAAATAGCACAAGAAGCTTACCAGGCTGGTCGCCTCCTGGCCGGCAAAGCTCTGCAGTTATGCACACGCTGGAGAAGCACCGCAACCTGTAAAGAAGGAAGAAAACAGGTTAGCAAAGGCAAGACAAGGCAGCGCTGCGTAGAGCGCTTACTTACTGCATTTTAGCGCACATCACATGCCATCATTTACCGGCGAGGCCAACTCAACCGGTTCGCCACGCTGAAGCTCCGCACACCTAGGGGAGAAAAATACATTATTAGACAAATAAAGGCCTGCACGAATAACAATGCTATACAGAACTGCTGCAATAAGACCTACCTGAGAGACATTTAAACGGGCACACGCCAGTGAAGTAACTTGGCCGCACACGCCCACAGAAGACAACGCGCCCCTGCTAAGAAGGCAGGACGGAGAGCACGCCTAATCCCACAACAAGGTGAGGAGAGGGCCCAGAGGGGGATGAAGTCACACGGGGTGGTGGGAGGATATTTACCTCAGTTGGCCAGTCTTGAACCGAGCCCTCCTGTATTTTCAGGCTGAACATCCTCCATAGACAACATCTGGGAAATTGGGGAGAAGATACCTGCAACCAAACTGGGCTGAGTGGCGTCCCCGTGGATACCAGGTGAGTGTAACACCAGGACAGTGCAGAGACCAGACCCCTTGCCTAGTTGTCCAGAGTGTCCTAAGATCAAGCAGGCTTTCCAGAATCCCAAACTAAGCCTTCCTTTGTAAGTAGCAGATAACCCCATTGAAAGTCACATTGAAAATCCCATTGAAAGTCCCAAAATGCCAGTATAATTCATTCACCTTTCCATAGAAGAATCTGTATTAGCATGTGTATCTTAGTGTATTCCTTTGATAAATCTTTCAGTTGTCTGTATAAGTCCTTGGTATCATTTTGAAATAAATCAATTAATTCCCCCATTGAAATTCACATTCAAAATTGTTGCCATTTGAAATCAACAATCTTGTTGAGTGTTTTTATTAGCTATAGTCATTAAGGTATAGCCTCAACAGAATTAGTCTCTGTGTAACTGAAAATCGAATTTGTCCGTGTATTGTGTGCATTACCCCACAATTTCTTAAATTGCATCTGTCCGCTTAAAAACCCAAACCGTAGTCCCCTTGAGAGCAATCACTTTTACTAGCCTATTACCTGTTATGTACATCTGTCCTTGTCTTTGAAAACTGATTTCCAATTTTGAAAGCTAAACCCTTTCCTTAACTACCTGTCATTGTAAATCCTGTGCAAAACGAATTTCCATTAGCCGTTTGTATTTTTTTCCTTTTGCATTTGCTTTCTCCCCAAAATCGATTTTCCTACCTCATTTCCATGTTGTTCTGTGTACTGATTAGTAGTCTCTAGGCTTCCCTCTCTCGTCAAGTGTAGCAACACGAATTTCCTTTCGAGCTGTCCCATAGCAGTTGTGAGTAGCCGTGCGAATAATAATCAAAATACAATTCTGCCATTTTGCACCAAAAACAGGTTTTCACTTTCTTTTCCGGCCTCCCATCCTGGGGTGGTGGGCTTTATTCCAAATCGATTTTTCTCTCTCTATCCTTTCTCCTTACCACTGCCTTCCATTCAAAGGAATTAAGTTAGCTGATGTTTGGGGGTGAGTGTTGCAGGTGGAGTGCTAAACCTTGATGCTATCACTTGATTAAAAATTGTTTCTTTTCCCTGTTTTACCATTAAAGATCCATGTAAACTGTGATAGGATATCTGAAACTAATTGTTGTGAAGGAATCATTGCATTTGTGTTGCCGCACTTTAGTGGCTGTTGTATTTTGAAGATTTTTCCTTTTTCATTCAATGATAAATTATAAATATCTTATTGATACACAACAGCCTGGTTCCTGGTCCATTGTGACACGGGGTGTTTGTGAAGGTTGAGTGCGAGACGGGTTGGAGGCCTACTCAAATAAAAGAATCTGTGACTTATTAAAGATAAAAAGTGTTTTTATTGTGCGCCATGTTCATTGTCGGGGAAGGAGTCTCTGGCTGGAGAGTGCCTTATTATAAAACCGTGACAGCTCGCCGACATTAACTGCGAATCCACCATCTCATCCAACTCACCCTGCCCATGGTCAAATCATCACCTCATTACCTCTAAAATTGAAAGACGCACCAATAGGAACCGCGACTCGAAATTAGCTCCAGAAGCCCCAACCAGAAATAAACAGAACATAACAACAGACAACCTACTGCCATTACTGCAACCCTTCATAGAAGCCCAAATGAAGCACAACCAAGACCCATTCACTATGATACAACAATATAATGACACCATACTGGCAGCCATCGATAAACTGGCCCCCCTCACACTCTGCAAAGCCAAACAACCCACGCACCTTAACGGTTGGTTCACCCCCACACTAAACACCCTAAGAAAAAGTAAGAGAAAAGCTGAAGCTTCCTGGAAGAAATCACCTTCCGAACCAAACTACACTGCCTTCCTTAAGGCCACTAAAGACATCAAGGACTGCACACCCCAACTTGCCCCCTTCATCACCAATCTCATAAATGCTTAGTTCCTAAACAACTGCGTCCCAACAGACCTCAAACACCTGGGTTCTACCATTATTTTAAAAAAGCACCCTCGACCCCAACATCCCAACTAATTACCGCCCCATCACAACCATCCCGTTTCTCTTAAAAATATTAGACAGAGTTGCCTACCTCCAAATTCAGAAGTACCTGGAAGATAACAACATTTTGGGCCTCAGACAATCCGGCTTGCGCCCGAGTCACGGGACAGAAAGCGCCCTCCTAGATTTAAAAATCCAAATGGACGTTCTGAAAGATAAAGGGATGCTCGCCCTGCTCCTCCTATTGGTTCTCTCGGGCTGCCTTTGATTTGGTGGACCATAATATCCTTTGCAACCACCTCAGTACAGCCGCGCAATTCTTACCCAATGCTACCCTTTAGAAAAGGTCCTTACTCTCTGACAGAACGATGGCAGAGGCACCACCCACTCCGGTCACCGCTGTAGTACCGCAAGGCTCATGCTGTCTCCCACATTGTATAACTTATTTACAAAGCCCATATTTGACCGTCTGGATGGCCTGTGCATCACCTACACCAACTATGCAGATGACACCCAGGTCCTCATACCTATCACAGCAGATCACGCTTCTGACACCCTAACACTCAACGCCATCTATCATACCAAACAGGCTTGGATGGCATTCCAACAAAAAGACTGAGTTGCTCCTACTACGAACTCAACTCAAGCTTGCCAAACTCAGCAATGCATTTCAATCCTTTAGCATTGATGGCAACAATATCACAGTGTCCAACCAGGTAAACACATTGGGGTTCTACTTAAATTGCTCCCTCACCTTAGCAAAACAAGTGAACGCCACCGCCTCAGCCACCTCATACACCTCATACACCTGTAAACTCATCAACTCCTGCAGACCTTTTCTCTTTCCAGATAGCTGCATCACGCTGGCCAGAGCCTTGTTCCTAACCCGCTTAGACTACTCCAATGCCCTATACACTGGCACCTCAACTTACAATATACACAAACTCCAAGTGTGTCAAAACAACGCCATTAGAGCAGCGTTGAAAATTCACAGGTCAGCACACATCTCAGCAACTAGACTGACACTTTACTGGCTACCCAACAAAGAACGGATTTGGTTCAAAATGCTCACGCTGACTCAAAATGTATCCACTGGGCAGCCCCAGCCTGCCTGGCAGACAAAATCACCAAACCCCAGACAACCAGACCCACAAGATCATCCTACATGTACCCCCTCACCACCCGCAAATTCAAGCTTAAAAAAGCAGGGTGCAGCACCTTCCCAACAATGGCTAGCAAACTATGGAACACCCAGCCTACCCAGCGGAGAGCCCTGGAATCCTTCTGGATTTTCCCTAAGCAGCTCAAAACTCACCTTTTGACACACACCCTGCGCGTCTAAAATACATACTGCTCCAACGCATCTATCTACCTGAGGCAACCTGTACTTATCTGTATTTCATTCACTTGTACTCTAGCGAATATGTAACTATATAAAAACTGCAAATATTGTATTATTGTAAATATACCTGTACACATCTAACATATGTAACAAATATAAGATTTCTTTATATAAGTAAGCGCCCAGATGCTCTTGGGTTTGGCGCGCTATATAAGCAACACAAATAAATAAATAAATAAATAATTCACGATAAACATAAGCCAGCATCTCGCTGGTCACATGTTTACTGGTAAATGAAACATAGAAAAATAAAAGTAGGGGCTATAGTGAGCGGGGCCTGTGAAGCTGGGGTTTAATTAATAGAAAAATATATTTTATTGCATAAATGGGCAGCTCATATGCCACAATGCTCATTCCAGACTTTTATTAAAGGTGACAGTAATCCCCTTTGAACCATGCCAAAATGTTTTTTGTGTGATACACATAACAGAAGTTATTAAGGAACATTTGACTTGGGCTTTCCCATGATTCCGAGAAATTTAAAAGTTGATGTGAGGGTGAAGGACAAAGTTAACATGGGAACTATGAAGTGTCATATTTTTCACTGATGCGGCTCCTGAGTAAACAAATAAAAATAGTACCTCTGCACAGGAAGGGCGTGCCGACTCCAGACTAGCATCATCTGATTTGCCTTAAAATGGAGTTCTTAATAATATAGCCATACATGTAAAGATCTGCATGTTGATAGATTTTCAGAGTTTAAACATGCCAACCCCAGATGTCAGTTTGGGATAACAAAGCTTACTCCTCCCCCAGCTTTCTTAACTCACATCCCTCAACTCCTTGCCCTATTAGCACACATGTGGGAGGTGGGTGGAGAGAACCAACCAATCCCTTCCGCGGGAATCATGACAAGTTTGTGATGTCAATTGCTCTATAAGTAGATCAGTTAGCATCAGAACTGGGCTTTTTCACTTTATTCCGGGAAGTAACCTGCTGCTTAACTTTTGAGAGAAACACCTAAGCAGAGAAGACCCATATCTTGCACTGGAGACAGGGACCAGGAAACATAGAAGCTGACTGGGACCCATTGGAGGAGCTAGAGGGGACTATCCTTGACTGACACACTTGCTGTCCCAGAGGTTCCCTGCTGTTCCCTGATGCCCAATACGGACCCTATCTCGCGAAGCGTGACAGTAAATGGAGAGGAGGCATATTGCGCTTCAAGCTGGGTAAGCAGGAGTTCGCTCTTGGATCTTCGGATCAATCTGAGGATCCCAGCCTCTTTCGCTAGGGCGATGCCACGTATGTAGACTTTGAAAGCCTCACACAGGGTAGAATGAGTATGTGCTATACTGGCATTGAACTCAAAATAATCGTTGATACCTGAACCAAGCTCCAACTCAAAAACCGGATCAAGCAAAGCATTGGATTTCAGTCTCCAAGAGCGCTCCGTCCCACGTCCCTCATCCCATGTCATGGAGATTGTTACCAGGGAGTGTTCTGAGAAGGTCCGAGGCAGGATTGACACCTGCCCTATGCATCTAATAAGTACGTCTGACACTAGCCATCTGTCAATTTGAGAGAGTGATTCATGCACCGTCAAGTAGAAGGAAAACACATGAGCAAGAGGGTGTAGCAGTCTCCACGTGTCAACGACTTTCAGTGAGGCCTGTGCCTCTATAATGGTCTTAGCCGCTCTGGACAGCTGACGTGCCATGGTACTAGACCTATCTAGATCAGTGTCCACTATGGTGTTAAAATCTCCACCCCACAGTATAGGAATAAGAAGGAACCCAATCAGTAAAGAGGCGAGTTGGAAGTAAAATTCAGGGTCATCGATGTTTGGACCGTATACATTAGGTAGGACCACCTCCCGTCCCAGTAGTGAACGGTACAGCAAGAAGTAACATCCCTGGGGGTCCATATCTGTCACTTTGTGGGTAAATTTGAGGGACTTATGAAGCAGGATCATCACACCATGGCTCTGAATGGATTAAGTGGTGAAATAGCACTGGGGGCCCCATGACCTGGCAAACCTAGACATCGCACAGATAATGTATGTGTTTCTTGCAAAAAGAGGACCCAGACTTTATGGCATTCCACATAAAGTTGCAATTTGCGCATCTTGATAGGATTGCCCAGCCCCCTGAAATTCCAGCTCATGCATATTATGCTCTCATCCACCATCCAGATGGTAGACGCATGTCAACAGGAGCCTGACCAAGGCCAGGAGGGTATACCACACAGGGCGGGTCGACCCAGAAAAAGGTTCAGATCATCTCACCAAGTGTAAGTCAAAAGCTTTTTAATTTTTTACCCCGCCCAACCTCCCCCACCCCGCCTCTTTTGTAATCAGAGGAGTGAATCCCAACCTGCCCTTCAACCAATGACAACAGTTGCCCCTCCCACCTCCTCCACCCCTCACCCAATTAGAGGAGTGCCTCCCCACCTTCCCATCAACCATTGAGCAGAACAGTTGCAACTTTGCATGGGGGTCGTGCGCTAACCAAGGTTTGCCTCAGCAAAGACGCGAAACATAAAAGGCTTAATGTGGTGCAGAAAACAGACTATCAAAACAAATCGCAGGTATCAAGGTTGATGCTCGCAAAACCCCACTTCTCGTGTTACAGGTGAAAGTCCCATTTTTGACAGATAACAGGGGACTCCTAAGCAGTACAGCGGGCCCACAGCAGTCAGCCAGGGAATTGATTGTCGATGAACTTAAGAGGTCTCCTCTGGGATAGTGAAAATGTAGACCCTGTCAGAATGTTCAACTCTAAGCTTGGCTGGATACAGTATGAGGTACCGAGTGACTATGCGTCACGCCATATTAATGACGGTCTGATACTGAACAGAGCAAATGTGATAAGATTGCTGCATCATATCCCCAACCTTAGACTGATCACAACCAACGACTTAAAGACCATTGATTTTCCCGACAAGAACCGGTTAGATATGGTGATTATTCACCTCCCATCCCACTTCGTCAAAGCACAACTATTGGACAAAGCATCAAACTTGTTAAGAATGGGTTTTGAACTAAGAGAGTTAACTCCTAATGACGACACTGATAGAGGAAGAGCTAAACGCTCTCTGAGTGTTCCATCTCTGGAGGCAGTCGGGGAACAAACAGGACCGGTGGAGCAGTACATATCCTCTGAGAAGTACCCCTGTGAAATACACATGAAATTTGGCAGAAGATAAATGGATTGATTGCACCTCAAGAGGCCTTAAGGACCAATACAGTTTCACCTAGCACTTGGGTGGGTCATTTTGCATCACTCTTCCGGACGAAGGAACTTGAACCATGGGCTATTTCGAACGCTAAGGCTGGAGGGATCGACCTTTGGGACCACTAGAGATGACATTCTCAATTTGATCAATAAAGTGAGTAACTTTAGAGCACCTGGGCCCGATGAAATGATGAACGCTATGCTCAAGAAATATCTGGAGCAGTGGGCAACTTTTTTGGGGTTTTGTTTGACCAAATTAAGAAGGTAAGGAAAGTTTCTCCTTCGTGGAAAACCTTGGTCATAGTTCCCATTTTCAAAAAGGTTGACCGGTCATCCCCGCAAACTACAGGCCCATCGCATTTCTGCATGTGGCTGTTCAAGATCTTTGCGACTCTACTTTTGCAGGCCTTGCAAAATGGAGTTTGAATTTTGGAATCTATGATGCACGGCAGTCTGGCTTCGTTAAAGGAGTAGGTAGGTATATGTGTAGTTTTGCGTTTTTGGGAATTCTGCCAGACTCCACAGGGACTTAATGCTCCACAATGAACCAATTCCAAAGTGCTGCTGTTGCTGCTGATGCTGATGGATTGTCGTTGGACTGTGCACAGTATCTTCTAAATAAATGGCAGTAATTATGTTACCTATCACCGAGTCTGAAGTCAACTCAGTTTTAACCACTGACATTACATTTTGTCTACATTGCATAATTGGAAAATGTCTGTTTAAAAGAGCATGCATTCATGCATTGCAACCATCTTAATTTTTCATTGCAAAAAGCAAATACATCTCAGGAGAGTACAGCCTTGGAGATAGTATTCTCTCATACATTATTTTCCCACAAATTGTCTCAGGGTGAGAACAATTACACTATTATCTCGGGATGATAGCTCAGGGGCAATGTGCTCACCTTGGAAGCAAGACGACACGGAGCAACAGGTGTTCGATCCCCGGATCCGTGCTTAGAAACCTCTGGGTATTAAGCGTGTTATAAATAACCTATCATTTAATTAAAGACAAGAAACTGCTGGGCTGTATAGGCCACCTTTCGGGGCTGTCATCATTGTCTTCTAGGAGGCTGCCATACTGTAACTTTCTTTAGATCATAGGAATCTATTGTTTGTTAAATCTGCCAAAGCCTTGATGACTTTCACTTTGTCATCACCTTTCTTCTGAGAAGTCAACACTTGAAGGGCAATGGTATAGCCAAGAGTTGTCAAACAAAAGTGCTGGAAACATGTCAGATTTTCAGGATACCTGTTGGGATGCACGTCCAGACCGCCTCCAACCCTAGACGATTTTTCTTGCAAAAAATATATTAAAATATGGAAATGAGCATGGGACGGTGTAGGAGGTGGGGGCAGGTGTTATGGCTGGGGCCAATTGGCAGGAGTGGGAAACCATAGAGGGGGAATTTAACCAGTAGTGTTGCAATTGAACTATGTAGGATGTAGCATACAGAAACACAGAACAACAAGGTCTCATACCCCGCCTCACTATTGCATCCCGATTTCCAGGTGCTGCAAAGAACACGCACATGTCCTCACATCAGTTAGGCATTTGAGCTAATTAGGTAGGAATGTGTGCAGCCAAAGAAGTGAAGGACTGCAGCCTAGAACCAAGGTTGTATTCCTGGGAGCAAAGGCAGAGGTCTTCGGATGCCAAAACACGAACCAAGATTTAAAACACTAGCGTTACGAGTACGCAGACAGGAGCACAGCGCCATGCCGGTAATGACTCTACCGCCATGGCACAAAAGACCCCAAAAAGTCCCTTACCGGCATCGACGAAAGCGCTGATAGCACTTCCGACCTCCCGCTACATGCAAATAGCGGTCACCGCTGATAGCGGTGACCGCTATTAGCGATCAATGCTATTAGCGGTGACCGTAAAATTGCGGAACCGGAAATAGCATCATCGCACAGGAACGGGAAAGAGCACGGCGGCCATCTTTAAAAACACAATCCATTGCCATCCTCAGCACCCAGGACCTGTTTCTACACGACTCCAACAAGAAATCATCCCGGATACCCAGACGATGCCAAAGGCCATCAAGAAAGGCACGGCGCGGATCAGCAGCGCAAAGAAAAATTCACCAGCGAGGAGCTGATCATGTTAACCGAGACCCTTGCCGCAAATGCCAATGTTGTATTCCCCAATGACATGCAGCGTGAGACCCTCGTGAAGAAAAAGGCCATCTGTGTAGAGGTGGCCCACAAAGTCAGTGCGGTGGGCACCACCACCCGCACTGTCAAGGACTGCAGAAAGCGGTGGGACGATCTACAGCTCCGGGTCCGCAGCATACTGGCTGTAAATCGCAACCTGGCTATGGCCACAGGAGGTGGCGCTGACTCACCAATAAAACTCCGGGAGTGGGAGGAGACCTGCGCCAGGGTGTTTTTGGGAGTGTTGTGGGGGGGGGGGTAGGGTGTCTTTGGGAGTGTTGTGGGGGGAGGGGGAAAGGGTGTTTTTGGGAGTGTTGTGGGGGAAGGGGAAAGGGTGTTTTTGGGAGTGTTGTGGGGGATGGGGAAAGGGTGTTTTTGGGAGTGTTGTGAGGGGAGGGGGGAAAGGGTGTTTGCACAGTTGGGGCCATGCACTTTTTGTTCACAAATTAATCATAATACACTGTTGACAAGTTGAAACACAGGCTTGGTCTTCATCATTGTGTGTGGACAGGGTCCATTGTGCGCCTCACCACGTATAGCAGGGCAACAATACCCATCTCCATCCAAAATAGTTGACGCTTGTCTCTCAGAATATTTGATATATCAGATGCAGACGCACATCGTGTCCCTCCTGGCCATTGCCTCTTGCATGTCCTGGCGGCCCATTTCCCCCATCCTCACCCCCATCAACATCATCTTCATCAGGTGGTTGCATGTCAATGTCAGGGTGCATAGGCACATTCCGTCTGATACACATATTGTGCTGCATGACACATGCCATGGTTATCTTTGGCACTTTTTCATGGCCGTACAGGAGAGCCTCACCCGGCCAACTTAGGCACCAGAGCCATGTCTTCAGAAGGCCAAATGCCTGCTCAATCACGACGCAGGTACGGTTATGTGCAAGGTTCTATTCCTCTTCGTGCCTGTTCTGTGGATTCCGTATAGGGGTAAGGAGCCAACTCTTCAGGGGATAGCCAGCATCACCTGCACGGCTGGAACAATGGGGCCTTGTTACTGGTCAACTCAATTGCAACCTGGACATTGCACACTAATTCTGTTAGCATTCTGATTGGCATCCACGAATCCCAGCATGCATGGAGACGATCAGTGTAACTGCAATGTGAAAAGGTAAGCTAGTCCCTGCAAGTGGACGTGCACCATGCATGCCTCCGGCAGTATTTCCCATGTCCTGGGTGTGGATAGGTCCTAGGTGTTCCTGGGCCCAGACAACCTTTGTACGACACTGCTAGTGTACTGCCTTCATGATTCCAATGTCCCCATGCTGTGAAGCGGCACATCAGTGGTGGTGTACGGGTGTGATTCTGTACAATGGCTACAGGTGATCCATTTGCATGCACTCAAGGGCGCATATCTGTTGTGATGTTGTTCAACGCACATTTACATTATGCATATTGGCTGCATGTAACAGCTTTGTGTCATGTAGGGTATGGTATGATGTGCAATGTGCATGTGGATAGATGTGTCATGTATTGCGTTATGGATTGATGTCTTTGTTGTGCAGTTTACTACTTGCATGTGGTTTTGTGTCCTCTCCATTGTGGGCTGCGTTGGTGGACATTGGCATACATCTGTATGTCCCTTTATTGTACGGACGACAGTCCACAACCAGTTGGAGTATGCATCTCTCCCCCCCCAAACACACACCCACATCACAAGTGGCCACAAACTTTGTCCAGCATGGCGCTCCATGCTGCATGGTATCATTGAGTTCCGCAGGACCATTGATTCATGGGTTGATCAGAGGTATCAGTCACGACAATGTGTTATTCTCTTTTTTGAGTCACATACCATTTGGACATTGATGGAGTGGTAATGCTTTCTGTTTCGGTAGACAGCCTCATTGTGATGTGGGGGCACCATTTCCACATGGGTACAGTCGATTGCCCCGATGCTACTTGGGATGCATGCCAGTGAATAGATGCCAACTTTGTAGTTGGAGATCTCCTGGGCTGTCCGTGGCAGGGACATGTGTTCACTTGTGTGCTTCCGGGGGGCATCGAGCACCTGGGTCAGTGTGCTTGTGAATACTGGTTGTGAAATGCCATGCATCTGCCCTACCGTATGCTGGTAGGTGCCTGTGGCCAGGTAGTGGAGCACAGTTACCACCTTCAGTAGAGGGGGGATGGCAGTACGGATGTCTATGTGGCTCACTATGTCATTGTGTTTCATGTCCACCATGGTGGTTATGGTATCCCGGTCCAGGCGGCACAGGGTGTGTATCTGCTCAGGGGTTAGGTTAAATGGAATGGCTAGAATCCTGGGGATTGCTGGCTGCCTCTGTGGTATGACTGGGTGCACTGGTGTGGCTTGCTGGGCCAGTATCGCCATACTCCTCCCCCTGTGTCTCCTTTGTGCTGCCTGTTGTTGTTGGTGCTGCAATGCAATCATGTCCTCCAGCCCATGTAATGCTGCAAGTATTGGAACCATCTCGGTGTGGGAAGGGGTGTCGGAAGGGGTGTGGTGTGCTCCTTTTGTGCTGCCCCAGTCTCCATTGCCTCCACCTGTGCTGTTGTGGCCACCTGTGGCAGGTGGGGACACTACTCAGCTCTCTTAACGTGTGGTTCGCGATGTTGGTATTTCCTCCATGCGGTACGGGCTTCTTCGGCCAATACCATGCCGCTATTTGCATGTCCGCATGGCTTGTAATGGTGTGCTATTAGCGCCATGCTGCTATTTCCGACCTGAGGGGTCGCGCGCCCACGGACTGGCTGCTATTAGTGGCACCGTTCTTAGCGGTGCCGCTAATAGCGGCCAGTCCGGGTCGTAATTAGCTAGGGAATTTAGTGATACCGATAATCCCTTACCGGTACCGTTATTCCCTTACCGCCTAACGTGTAATGAGGCCCAGTAATTCATTGACCACGTTTAATGTGTAATCAGTTCATTAATATTGATTATTGTCATCAACTATATGTATATTTTGTTGAATTTTCAAAACTATTGGTTATCTTTTGGCTTTGAAGATCATGTGTGTAGCACATACCAGCCATTTCATTCTGAACATGAAATAAACTACAGCTTATTATCAACATACATCAAAAATCTTGTGAATTGTCGTTGAACACTGACTTTGCATTGAAGAAATAGTTGGTCAGCGTGCCAACGTTTCAATGGGATTGTTAATTCATTTTACTAAACAGACCCAGCGTGGATGGCCGTGAACATTTGGGATGTAGCACAATTATTTATTACTCTTGCTCAGGGATGTCGTTTGGGGTCGCTAGGGGTTTCATCTGCGACCCCTGCTTTCTCAGCTGCGACCCCTGCTGTCTCCCTTGCTACCCTTGGCCAAAACTGGCTGTGGGCATGCCCTCTGGCCCTTCAGCCCTTTTTCGACCCCCACACTGAGTGACACAAGGGAGCAGTGCCATCCAAGTATGATCTGCCAAGGACACGCCTACACGCTCCTGTATGCTTGAAAAGCAGAACTTACTGAAAATGTCACGACATGCAGCCTACAAGCACCTATGTTCAATATAGCGCCTAAATGGTGTGAAGTTGGGTAATGTTGCAAGGGCATTCTGTATCCTCACCTGCCACGGCAAATAATAGCCTTCTCAAGGCTCTGTGAGTGCTACAAAAACTATTTGGGACCAAGCCGTGCAGTAGCATGCAAATGAATACTCAGATCCCCTCTGCCTCAATTATGGATTTTGAACTGTTTTATTTAATGCATTTAATTGTATTTATGTAAGTTTATAAAAGCACAAGCGAGTATCCAAAAGGCATCCGCGTTGTGCGAGAAATATAAACATATACATATACCTATAATGATGTCTAGTCTTAAATGACAGCTACAGCAACATAGCTGCAGGGCTTGATGAAATCAGGTAAATTAAAAGAGGTCCCAAATATTTCTATGAGGGGTTGGGGTGTAGAGTTTTAGAAGGGAGAAGCGGGCAGTGCATGCTTGCCATTAGGCCACATCCCTAGTAGAGGAGGGCAGAAGTAGGCACAGAGATCTTTAGTGGTAAAGGTGAAACCCATCACTGGATAAGGAAAGGTCTTTCGCGTCATGGGTGAGAAGGTTTAAGGAAGGGTAGGGGCATGGTAGAGAGAATGCTAGCAATGAAGCCATCGGGATGTGCGGTAGGAGGGATAAAGGAACTGGACAGGGTAGAATGGATGAGAGAGGAGTAAGATAACAGCAAAAGAGAAAAGGCATATTTAGGGTATTTTCGTCGGAAGAGCACAATGAAGCAACGGTTGTGGTCAAAGTTTGCAGGAATTAAAGGGTATGACGTCTCTCTATTTTTTGGTGAAATCAGTTGCCATTCCCTTACTTTTTCTCACACTAAGAACTGTTACTGAATTGCAGGCAAGCGGCATTTTTGTTTTTTGATGCCCCCTTACTGGTGATTTGTAGTTTGAAACAACGCATTTTGCAGCAGGAATAGAAACTTGTCATATGATTTGAACTCTCTTAGCAATTCAATTGTGACACAATATAGTGTTGAACCAATTGTGTAGTTAAATATAAACATTTATGAGGATATCTAACCACAAACTTCACAAATCCTTAAATACAAATATAGCTCTGCAATTATCAGGTTTACTATTGCTCCATGACATATCCCTGCCGTTTCTAAGCACTGCAAAAATAAGTGTTATTTTAATAAGAAATGTAACCCCCATAGCCAACACATTACCAAACGGTGTGGTATGCACATTTAAGGATAAATAGTTGGTAAAATAGCTCAGTGTGTTAAGTGCTCATTGCTGGGGTCTATATGTGTTCGGCTCATCATAGGTTTGAATCCTAGCAAGGTCAACTCAACCATATATGCCACTGACCATATAGCTCTGACATGTATGGTTAATAACATATAAGGTCAGCATCCTATAGTGGTACAATATGTTTTCCCTTTCAGCCTGTGTAGGAACTTTTGATTTGAAATGCCATTGATTATACTGCCTCTACAAAATTTACTGTAAAATGTTCTTGACAGCATTGTTTTTTCAAAATTCCCTACCAACTCCAAGGGAATAACAGATAGTCAATGGGCCTCATTACACGGTAGGCGGTAAGGGTTTACCGGTACCGGTAAGGGCACTGGTACCGGTAAACCCTTACTGCCTTACTACGAGTTCCCTTTGCGGCACCCGACCTTAACGGCTGGTTTTACCAGCCGTTAAAGTAGGGTGCCGCAAAGGGACCTTGGTGTTAATTACGATACCGCAATTTGCGGTACCGTAATTAGCGCCTTCCCCATTCCCATTATGCCCTATGGGGGGCAAAAACGGGAATGGGGAAGTGCCTTAGTGAATGGGGAATTACTGCTCCCGCTCACCTTTGAGTAGGGCGGTAATTCTGCCATCCACCAAGGCGGACACGAAATACTGGCGGCAACCATGGCGCTAATAGCACCATGGTTACCGCCTACCGTGTAATGAGGCCCAATATTTTCTGTTGCCTCTTTTTTTTCGTTAGGCGCATGTTGAATACGTTTAAGTATAATTCTACACCCTGACCATGTGTTGCCATTTTCTTCTATGCCAAGTTTCTGCATCCTTTGGCACAGGACTGGGAGCAGGAAGGCCGGAGCACACCAACACCAAGCTAGAGGAGATTGTATTCCCTTTTCCGGAAACCTCGAGATGACCGTAACTGCAGGCAAGCCAAGGTATGTGCAAATGCTTACATCCACAGCAGTAATTTGGTAATATGGGCCTATACACACTGATATTAACACAACATATGGTGATCCATTCCTGTATGAAATGTATATCATATTACAGTTATATCCTAATCATACTGAGGAATAATGCTATGTGATGCCACTTCCTGTTTTGTCAATGGTAAGAAAGGTTGGGTGGCACCACTTCCCGTGAAGTCACTTTGGGGCGGGGTCTGATGTCATCAGAGGTCAAGGGACGTGTGATGTCACTTCCCCTATCTGTGGCATTTTGGTGAAATGACATCCTTGCCCTTGCTCTCTTCCCTTTCATTTTTATAATGGCATAAATAAGTAGTGTGGCACTGCTCTTTCTCTGCTACCATTTATGGTGGTCGGTCATTTTTTCGAAAAAATAATGTCGAATGACAATTTTTCTGAAAAAAAATGTTGAAAAAAAAAATGTCGAATTCCGTTTTTTTTTAAATAATATATTTATTTTGGGGTTCGGGATAAAAAAAAATGGGTAAAACAAAAAAAAAATTAAAAAAGGGGGGTTGGGTGGGAACCCCACCATTTCGAAAAAAAAATGCATTAAAAAAAAATTCGACATTTTTTTTTTCGACATTTTTTTTTCGAAAAAATGACTTTCGACATTATTGGTTTCGAAATTATGACTATAAACTACCATTTATATAAATAGTGACAGGATACTAAATAATTGCTTCCCGCCAGTGTTAATGATATTTGTATTTCAAGCCCAGCAGTTCTGATCCCTGTCACTGTACTAGATCCAGTACCCAGCAGATAGTAATAAAATACTGTTTTCTTTCGTGCTTCAACTACATTAACTAGTATAATGTTCTATTCTACGCTCCAGTTTTAAGAAATGTTGTCAATTAAAATGGCTTGAGAGAAATACAAGTCAAGTGATTTACTAAAAGTTGCCCTATAATGACCAATGCCACATTCTGATTTATCAATCAGTTTCTATTACCAGAAAAAGGGACATCAAAGATGGAACCCGCTATTGCTGGCGCTTGTTCTCGCTATCAGTCTGTTCAGCTCCAGCTTCCGTGTCAATAGCACAACATAATCTGCACTGTGACAATCAACACAGTGCTTACAAACAACCTGCACATAGGTTTGGCACAATATTCACCTATTTTCAAAGAAATTCCTCAAGAACAGCATCTTTGTTAAGCTATACTAAGAACATGTAGCATTAATTTGTACTGTCTGCACTTGTCCTGGGTGTATAGCTCAGCGGGAGCGTGCTCGCCTTGGTAGCAAGAAAACATGGAGCAACAGAGGCTCGATCCCCAGGTCCATGCTTTGAAACTTCTGGATATAAATATCATATCATATCATACAACTCGAATTCCTTATGTTAAAACAAATCAATGAGACTTCATAGACATAAGATCTCAATAAATATAATGGCAGTCAACCATCAGAGTAATGTATACAATTTGCGTTAATTTATTTGTCACCCAACACACTGTCATTCCATTTCAGGTCTTCACAACCAAGTAAGACTTGAGTTCTTCCTCTTTGCCCAAAATTGAGCATCACATGAAAGTATACCCGGTGAGCACAGTAGAGTGTTCTGTACAGTGCAGTATGAAGTTACCACTGTATTTCCTAAATAGCACATTGAATTATTCCATACTCTATTCAACTGTTCTCCCATGCCAGTTTTATGTGATTGTATTGCAAGCAATTACAGAGAGGGATTTTTTTCAATGAACCCAAAACAGCGGGCGAAACACAAATTCTTTTTTTCTAATTGGGGGATCCCCTGCAAGCACCCCATGAGTTGTTGGTTGTGAGGGAGAGTGTGTACCTGATTGTTAGAGTGAGACTGTGATTGAGTGAATGTTTGGTAGACTGTTTGAGTGCTGTTAGGTTCAGAGTAGGAGTATAGGTGAGTGAGTGTGTAGCGTTATATTGAGAGACCACGCTTAACCTGGGGAGTCACCCCACAAATCAAAAATCCCTCCTACAACAATTTGCAAATGTTTTATTTAGCGCTGGCCCTATTGACGACTCATATAAAGCCACATAAATCTCCCCCCTGTGCCAACAGTGAGCCAAGAACTAGGCCGGGGTATAGAAAAAATATATATTTAAGTTATAAGCTCAATGAATAATAATTTAACTTAATTAAACATGACACCTTCACTGTGGCAGAAAACAAAGCTTCAATTACAAAACACACTTTTTAGGACGTTACTTTCAAACACGTCTTCTGCATTTACTTGTGTCTCAAAACCATGGAACACAGGCTGAATAACTGGTTCAACCCTCTTGTCCCACAAACCCCTTTTGTCACATTGAAGAATAGTTAGTAAAATGGCTAGAGCATAAACATCAGCACTTCTTAATACGGGTTTACTTTTAAATCACATACACATTTTGATTTTCAAAGTAATCTTACAGCAACATTTGTTAGGTTAATTTCCCTGCACGCTTAAAAATGCTTGCCATTTTGGAAACATAGATTTGACCAAATGCATGTGGCAAATAGCAACCTGTTTCCTTTTCACCCAAAGGCAGTGCAACATCCTACTGCTATCATGGTCACTTACTCTCAGGAAAGAGTGTATATTGTTCACTGGAAAGTACACATGGCTTACTTTGCAAAACACTTCACCCAAACCCCAAAAACCCAAGCATCAATTACATGCCACACCTTTCTGTTCAAAGGCCAGGTCTAGGGAGTGGGGACAGTTAAGACATTTCATTTTCAGACCCCCCTCACTTAAAGGCCATGTTGGGGAAGTCTGACGGTAAAATGGGGATGATTATTAATTTTGTTTTTCAGAACCCCCTTCACTTAAAGGCCTGTGTTGGGACAGATATGAATTTCATGTATGGTGCCAATGGCACGATTTTGATAAATACAATGTTGAAAGAGTGGTGACACTAAGGAATTTTATATATGTTTTATTTAGAAAAATGTTTTTGGGAATGGGTATCAGTTGGGAATTTCATTTAATTAAAGAAGTCAGGGGTGAACAGGAAAAATAAAGGCACACCAATCTCTTTAAATTACTATCTTGTATCTTCCCCCTTGGAGAGAGGGTGAACGTTTTGAATTCTTCCAAGCTCCCCCCTGCATCAATCTATTTGGAAGCTAATGACATTAATATATAGTCAAATATGCTAAGGGTCTATCCACTTTTACCCCCACCCGCTAATGGAATAGTACCCATTAATTAAAGGGAATGGGCTAATTAAACAGATACCCCCCGCTGACATTTTTTTGGACAATCTACTTACTTTTGGAAATCTCTAGACTTGGAACTCATGGAGAATGAGCAGGTCTTCACTTTTTGGGAGGAAATACAGGTTTCTGGCAAGCACTTCAGTCAATGGGTTCCTACAGCAATCCTCCCTCTATGGCTTCAAGGAAGTATCACTGGCTCTGTTTTCTGGTCTCCCCAGCAATGGAAATCTCCAGCCCTCTTCCAATAGTCCCACCCAGATGATGTTTTAGTAGATCTCCTTTGATGATTTTTAGGAGCTGTGCCTCTTCCATAGTGCAAGACATTTCTACTCTCTAAGGCCCTCCCACAGAAAGTGAACATTAGGTGGTGCTAACTTATGATCTCACAACCAGGATTGGACATTTACATTTCTCTCCACCCCCCCCCCCCCTCCGATTTCTAAGGTTTGGTTCAGGAGTCTAGGACAGAAATATTGCAACTCCCCTTTAAGATTTAAATCTTTTTTCCAGCTCCAATTTCACCAAAAAGTCCCTACATGGCAACATTTTGTAATTTACCAATAAATGCCATGGTATATAGATATTAATATTCCTCTCCTCATAACAGATCAGTGAAGCTTACATTAATTCTGCCACTTCGTTGCACAGGCACGCTATGATTATTTGCCCTTTTCACAAAAAGTATAATACTAATGAACATGAAATGTATTCTCCAGATACCTAATTCTATCATCAATCAGCCCGCCATTTCTTAAATACAGGACATTTTCGGGGCAGCCAGAAACACATTTTAGCTTGCTATTGCAATTATGTAAGTCACATGTGGATACATTTTATTTCAACAACATCTCCTTGGGATTATCCTTAAAATGGCATATGAATGGATGCAGTTCGACTTATCATTGCTAAGAAAGTCACTAGTAATGATAGTCCTTTTAAACTAATGGGAAATCTTCAGCATCTATGCAAATCTTAACTCTAATTTCTCCATGTGAGTTTCACTTCTCTGCAATCATGTAACCAAAGCCACTTGGGCTGAATGTTGGTTTAAGGCCAGGATAAAAGCCCCTGGCCTTTTGTTCTTTGAAAGTTGATGGGCTGAGGAGATCCTTATCATGCAGCATACAGTTCAGCTCTGCCCTGTGATGCTATGATGCCATCTGGCATTTTGTCCTGCAATCTGAAAGTTGACCATAATTGTTATTTAAAACCTTATATTTCCAAGCATTTTCTCTATCCAGGGCTGGGTCTGTGTTGATCTGGCTCTGTCATAAATACTTTGGTGTACATCAGGTTCAGAGAGAATTCCCTACCAGATAAGGAGGCAGGCAGGCCTTGAGAATCTGCCGAACAACAAGAAACAGGGTCCGTCTAAGGCCTAAATGAGATTTACATGTGACCTTTGAAAACAAAGTAGCCTTTTCAATTGTTGCCGGTATTTTGCATGTGAAGCATATTATACATTTTAACACAGTGCATCTTGTCACCACACACCAAGTCTTTTCCCTGATATCTTTATTTTAGCAGGGGGACATATTTTTTTCATGTCTTTATTTAAAACTGCAAAACACACATGCAAGGCAATTTTTGTTTCAGTATTTTAAAACCTTCCTTTTCATGTAGAAGGGGCCTTTGATTTTCTCTTGCAAATGCGAATTAAAGGCTGATTTTTCAGTTCATCCTTTCCATTTGTAATGAAATATAGGCCTTTTGATTTTCAGCCCTTGACCATTCACATAGCATTTCCATTTTATCACAACTCTTCCTTGTGTTACTTGCAGAACCACACACTTCTGCATTACTAGGCCCATGTTTAGTCTGGAAGTTTTTGAAGCCTGGCAGGTCATTTTTCCAGAGGGCCTTTCAGTTATATTTGTTTGGGCTATGATTAACCCCACAAGTCTTCCCCTTAACCCCTGATTCTTTCATGGTTTTTCATGGGAAAGAGCAGGGGAGAGTGCGGTTTTCTTCCGAAGTCATTTTTATTTGTTTTATTTTGATCTTTGTTGGAGCTTGTCTGGCTCATTTTCCATCCTTATGGAATGGGCACTCCGGCATCCACTTCTGTGTGTTTGGTCATGGAGGTATGGGATGGAACCCCCTCCTTCCTCCTTCCTGTGGTCCCTGGGGTCCTCCGCCGACTCCCTTCGTGCCACAAGGCGGAAGTGAATGAAGTTAGTTATCTATAAATAGGAAGAAAAGAGAGGTCCAGTACTTTTTACACAACCTAGTTCCCCCGAAGATAGGACATAGCATTCGAGAAACACTTTTCACATAGAAATAGCTATAACATTTCAGAACATAAACGTGACAATTTTGTTTTCCCTTAATAGCCCCAGAGAAGATTAATTAAACTACTCACCTGTTACAAGTCTCCAGCCAGGGTGTTCATCCTTTCCTTTCACTCCACTGATGGTTCATCTGCTTGACTTTCTTTTGCCTCCTCAATCAGTCATAAAGCTTGGCTGGGATGACAGCTTTTCAACTGACTGACGTGGACTCATGTTTCTTGCAGCTGCTCTCCTTTTGGGATGCAGATCTTGTAGGCAACACGTGATATTTTACCTACAATTTTAAAGGAACCATGCCTAGATGGAAGGAATTTCTCCTCCTTGTATGATTCCTTTGAAAATTGTACAGGTAAAAATTGTCACCTACCTCGTACTCCTTCTTTGTGGTCTTTAGATCATAATATGTCTTCATCCCACCAGCCATCTTTTCTACATTGCGCTGAGCATAAGCAAAAGGGTGCGGAAGGTGCTTCTTTAAACTTTCAATGTACTCATGAGTAGTGGACGCATTTATGAGGGCCTGCTCTTGAGTTCTGTAGAGCAGATGTTGAGGTAACACCATTTTTCATCCGGTCATAGGCTCAAATGGAGATATTTTTGTTGCAGAGGATGGTTTAGACCTAATAGCAATCAGGACACACAGTAATCGAATGTCCCAACTGGGTCCAAAGTCTGCCACAAACCTCCTTAAGATACTCACAATTGTCTTGTTGTATCTCTCTACCCTCCTGATCAAGAGTGGGTGGTAGGCAATGTGGAACTTTTTTTAATCCCTAGGATCTCCCACATCTTTGCCATCACCTCACTGGTAAAATGACTTCCTCAGTCTGACTCAATCCTTTGCAGGAGGCCGAAACAACAGAAGATGTGGTTGATCATTAGTGTGGCAGGTGTCTCCGCCTTACAATTCGGGCCTGGAAGACATTCTAATCACTTTTTGAACAAGTATATTACAATCAGCATGTACTTCTTTCCCCTAGATGAGTGAATCACTGGCCTGATGAAATTGACTTGCAAATCTGACCAAGGCAGTGTCATTCACTTTTCTTATAGGGATTTCTGTGTGTGAGTGAACGGGGTTGAAATTGAGCACACACAAGTCTCCTTTTTAAGTAAATGTCAAGGTCCTGGCTCATTTGTGGCCAGTAGGCAACCTGCGCAAGAGTTCTAATGTTGTATGAAACCCCCTATGACCAGCATTGGCTGTAACATGCGCATGGTTCAACATCAGGCTTTGGAATGACATAGGTACCACCCACTGGTACCATCCAGATAGGGCTCTCAATACCAACAAACCGTCTTGGATCTGGAACATCTTGGAAAACTCCATCAACACCCAGAGATTTTCTTTACCGGCACAATCCGATTTTGTTAGATAAAAATTCACGGGGTCTTCGAAGTGTCGAGACAATTGTCCGATAATCGGGTCCTCGTTCTGTACAGTGATCAGATCTGCATCTGGGGTATCTTTACTCCACTGGGCAGTCAATTGTTCACTGGTGGCATGTGTTTGTGACCTGGTGACAGTGGCAACTTGGGTTTTACCCAGCAGGGATTCTGTTTCTTTGAAATACCCCTGGAGAGCTCCAGTTTTAGCCAGCTTGTCAGCCAGGTCATTCCCATTCTTATCTGGCCCCATTATGTTGGAATGACCTCTAATGTTCTTCCAATAGATGGTCATCTCATTGGAGGTCACCACACTATCAATTGACTGGATCAATTTGGCATGCTTTAATGGTTTGTTGTTGGCACAAAGCATAACTCGAGTCTTCCAGTTAATCAGGTTTTACACGAACCCATTCCTGACATAATCAGAGTCAGTGATTATGACCAGTTCTTTGATTTGGTGGTGCAATGCAGTGAGGATGGCTTTATAAACTGCCATCAACTCTGCCACGTGGCTACTTTGAGGTCCTATATTGTAACTAGTTGAGGGCTCCGGGGCATCATTCACCCAGCCATTCCCAATGCCAGACACAAGTTCCTTTTCTCCATGGTTAGCAACACAGTAGGACTAGATTGGTGGTGGAAATATACACATTGAAAACATTATCACTACTCCTTGCATCTGGTCCGATCATTTATTTGTCTTGTGCTTGTTGAAACTCCCTGTTAAAGCATGTAGAGTGAATGAACCTACATATAGGACTAACATCCAACATTTTAAGGGTGTTACTGCTCCTATTATGTCCACTTGCCTGAAATCTTTGATGAACAAAACTAATGACCTCAATGACCCGGAGACCCTCAATAATAGTTATAATGAGGAGATCTCAGATATGTTAGCCAAACATGCCCCCATGAAAGCTAAAATTGTCAGAGATTTACCCAATAG
Source organism: Ambystoma mexicanum (assembly GCF_040938575.1). Lineage (NCBI taxonomy): Eukaryota > Metazoa > Chordata > Amphibia > Caudata > Ambystomatidae > Ambystoma > Ambystoma mexicanum. Next base: position 495,191,743 of record NC_090930.1, on the reverse strand, counting down.
CCACAAATGGTTCTCTCCCACCGTGGCTGAACTTAGGGCCAATATGAGACAGGCAGAATATGTATGGTGAAAGGAGAGCTCTACAAAGAATGTATTGCCCTGGAAATCCAAAGAGAGGCTTTATGAGACTAAGATTACTGACGCAAAAAAAAACGTTTTATAACAATCAAATCAACTTGGCTGGGGACCAGACGAAAGAGCTCTTTCGACTTTTTAGGACATGGGAGAATCCCATTGAATATAGTCCCACTATTAAACCCCTCTATTCCCATATCTAATCATAGTTAGACGGAGGTATAAGAAAATCATGTCAACCTCTTAACGAATTTGCGGAACCAGGAAGCTGTCAGTCTTATTATATCTGATCAGCATATAGGGTTTAAATTCAAAGAAACTACTACAGCTGAAATGTTGTACATATTAAAAACTATGCATCCCACTAATTGTCCTGGAGAATTACTCCAGTCAAAATATATATTAGAATATAAAGATCTATTTGCACCTTTTCTCTGCAGATTTGTAAATTCCTCTTTTCGAACTGGCACTATACCCCAGTCAATTAAGAGCATAGCAGTTACACCATTGCTAAAAAAAAGTTGGACTGGATCCTACTGATGCAGCAAATTTAAGGCCTATCACCAACACCTTATTTCTTCTGAAGCTCATCGATAAAACAGCTATGTTACAGATTCAATCCTATGTCCAAACAATGGCGATATTGCATGCGAAACAGTCAGGATTCAGGGGTTTTCATGGCATGGAGAGTGCACTTCTGGACCTGCAAACGCATATGTTTTCGAAACTGGAACATAGCAAGTCGGGGCTGCTGATGTTGTTGGACCTATCAGCAGCCTTCGACTTGCTAGACCACAAGATACTGCTTGATCGGATGTCAATAGTTGGGGGTCTCTCTATGGATGCCATTATTAGCTTAAATCTTTCCTCAAGGGCCACCAGTCGTGAGTACGTTGGGGCGATAGTGACTCTGTATCACAAATTAGAACATCCTCCCCCTGTGTGGTGACCTAGAGTTGCTGGAGATATTCTTCTGTAATTACACCGATGATTTCCAGCTGGTCCTGGACATTACAGGAGATCATGAGAGGGATCAACAGACGCTGGAGGCCGTTTACCAGATAATAAAATGCTGGATGTCTACTAACTGGCTCTGTCTGAACGCGGCTAAGACCAAACTCATGCTTTTCAGTCCTAGACAAGCTCAAATGAACTTAGGTCATAGGTATACCAGCTTCATTATTGACGGTAGCCAGATTAAAGTAGTACAGAAGGTGAAGACGTTTGGCACCTATATGGAAGAAAGCCTGGACTGTGAAGCTCATGTTACAGCCATTGCCACCAGTACCAATTATCATCTTAAGGTACTTAGGCAAGTAGCACCACTGGTCTCAATAGAGAACCGCATTAAACTTGTGAGAGCAGTGATTCCCTCTCATGTAGATTATTTTAACGCGCTACTGGGAGGTGCTAATAAGGCAGATATTCAGCAACTGCAGAAAATCCAGAACGCCGCCATACATGTCATCTTTCAGATGAAACGCTTGGAATCAACATCTGCAGCAAGGAAAAAATGACACTGGCTTCCAGTGGCAGTCCATATCCAGTTTAAATTGTTATCTACATGTCACAAGTGCATTATTGTTAATGCCCGAGTCTATCTGAAAGACAGGGTTAATATTTACCATCCCAAAAGCAACTTGAGATCAGCTGAGGGCTCCTTATTGGAACTACAGCGTGTAAAACGTGCTCATGGCCTTGGGCAGGACTTTCATGTACAGGGAGTCAAGGCATGGAATGTCTTACCAATACAGCTACGTAAAACAGAGAACCACATCGCCTTCTGGAAACAGCTAAAAACAACTCTTTTCAATCAGTATGAATGATTACTGTGCGCTCTTACCTACCTGTTGTCTATCTCTCAGTGCCTAATGCCCACGGGCTTTGGCGCGATATAAGTACAATAACATAACATAACATAACAGTAAGGGCACCCATCCACATAAACTGTGGGTATCCCCTGACACATGTCTTCCTCATAGACCTTGTGCAGGGAAGTTAAGTACGCCCCTTTACTGTTGTTGGTCATTAGACTTTCGTCCTCAAGACATTTTACTTGAGCACTGTCATGCAAGTCCACCAACCCTTGAGCTACGGGACTCTTCTTGTTTTGGCCATATCTGACCTCTACAGGAAAGCCTTGCATGGACAGAATCCAGGAAGTAATTCTGGAATTAATAATGTTCCCCACAAAAACTCTGTCACTTTGTAAATATTACAAGGGTTGGAGAGGAGTCTTGACAATGATGTGCTCCCCCTAGATGAATGGGCGCCAATTTTTCAATGCCCACACAGTGGCCAGGAGTGTCTTCTCGCAGTCATTGATTTTTTCCTCCATGGATGACAAAGTCCTGCTCGCGCATGAGATTACGTTGTTGACCTCGTTGTACTTTTGATACAATATCGCTGTTAGGCAGTTATTGGAGAACCCTGTCTCCAAGAAGAACTCCTTGCTCTTTTTACGGTGTAAGACAAACAAGGAGCTTTGGAAAGGCTTCTTTTCAGTTGCTTAACTGCCTTGGATTGTTCTTGGCCTCCGCTCCCACTTGACTCTGGCCTTTAATAGATGGACCAAAAGTCAAGTGACATCTTCGTAGTCTTCAATGAACTTTCGACAATAATTAGTGAGTCCAAGAAGGCTTCTTACTTTTCAGAACAGATCTGGGGTATCATTAATAAAAGTACACTTCCTGTACAAACAGCACACTCTGTTTGTTCTGCAGGCCGCATGGAACATGGAATGCAAACCCACTACCTTTTAAGATGAAGATTGGTAGGTGAGGGGTGTTACCTAATTGCATACTCCAGCACAAATTAGAGAGATGGATTGCCTGTGTGCATATGTTTTATTACCAAATAATGTGTGTTGGTAATAGGGCCTTGTCTGTTTGCTGCAACCAGGAGGTGGTGCAAACCTATTGTGCTCCCCAAAAAAGGCTATTTTGAAGGATGGTGCCAGTGATCCTATGGCTCCCACCAAGGGGGCCATATACCTTCTGCAATCTCTCATGGGGGACTAGCCCCCTTTCAAGTGTCATTCAGGTTTTACCCTTGGTAATGCTGTGAGTGTGGCTAAACAGCGCAGACGGTATTAGCACAGGTGAATGGTACAGGTGTTCTATGAACAATGATGTTGTTCTCATATCCATTGGCATTGCATGGGTGCTCTGGAATACTTTCACTCTTCCTTAGAGGGGTACAATGCTCTGCGTCTGCCCAGCCTGCATGTCCTGTGCTCATTGCCACCCGCGGTTGTGTACTCTAGCCTCTGATACCTTCATTTGTGCCTGCATACTTAATGTACCTGCAACGAGTACACCAGCTTCCCCCTCCTAATGGTAAGCCTGTGCCTCATGAGCAATAGGGTTCTGGACCTTGAGCTATTGTGCTTGCTGCCCATCTCTAGGGGACAAAGGCAAGCTTGAAACAAGGAGCCTCGCCCTCGTGAAATCTCTGTGCTTAACTTCCACTATTAAATCCCTTCCACCGGGATGCACCGCCCAGTGCCATTATGGAACACAAGGGTTGGATCAGAAGAGCCACTGGGACCACTGAGCTAAGCAGGAGGCAAGGGACTCGCCACAGACTTATTTGTCTTAGCCAATGGTTCCCCCCAGGCCTGCCCTAGAAAAAGGCAGGTATTTATAAATAAAGGTTTGCAGATTGCAATCAATGTGTAAAACATTTTGTGCACATCATGAATTATATTTACAGAGGTCAAGGGTGGAGAGTGAAGCTTTGGATTCCTAATGGCACAAATGCACACTATCCAAGGCCCTTAAATGTGATGACTCACATAATCTGAGAACAATCTAGGAGGAATAACTAATAAATAAAGGAAATGTAAAAAACATTTCATGTGGTGTTAAGCCTCCGTTCCAAGGGATGGAACGGGTGGTAACGGCACGGTAGCCTAAGTTAATGGCCCGAACGAAGCGAGGGCCATTAACGAGGGCTCTGGGTCACCCCTCCCCATTTCAGCACTTGGAATGGGTGCTTAAGGCCATTAGCACCCTAGGCTCCCAAAGCGGTAACCCGAGGTGCTAAATAAAAGTATTTTCAGTCACTGAGCGGGGGCGCCTGGCACATCCCGTTCAATGACTGAAAAATAAAGGTGGTTGCCATGGAAAGGCAAGGAGGGGCTTCAATACAGAGCCTCTCTTCCCTTTCCATAATGGCTGTCAGGAACAGAGCAGATGGTGCGGCGAAATAAGGTAAGTGGGGGAGGGGTATTCAAATAAATTTGTAACATGGAGACGGAGGGGGGAGGGAAGATGGAGGTGGGGGGAGCCAGCCGTCAGGTGAGATGGAATGCAGGATTTCCTGTCTGATTGATTCTTGGAAGGTAATTACACCAGTCAGCAAAGCCTTTAAAAAACTGTGCATTCTTATAAATCTGTTTGGTTTGAGCACAATGGTGTGGAAGCTGTACAGAGATTATGCACTATATGGCAGGGTCAGGGGCTTCATTCTGTCAGAGTGGGCAAGGATGCCCCCAGCCTGGGGCTGGAGGTCTACCAGGGTTTTCACCAGAGCCAGTCCTGCTCCAGAGGTGCCGTGAGGAAGTTGAGAGGACTCCACTCTCTGCCCCCCCCCTTATGTGCCTTGTTGCTTGTAGAATGTATCTCTGCCAATCAACCAAATGGCTGTCGTACCCTATTCTCTCCAGAATTGTAGTTGTGCCATTTCAGGATTACCTGTCTCAGAAGGACATGCATCATATAAAAGTAACTGTGGTTTGCTGAGTGAAATCACTGGCTTCATGAATGAATTGTAAACGCTAGCTCCAGTCTAGGGAACCATTACAACATCAAAGAAACACTCAATGTATCTCGGTGACTGGAGCCAACCCACCGAAACTAGTACCATAGATGCTGAATTGCGCACTATGTGCATAACGGGAGTGGGGCTAATGAAGAGTTTTAACATTTCCCACTGCTGTGGCACAACCCCAGGGTTCATAGTAAGGCCCTATTGGCCTAGAGAAACAGGTGAACAAATACACCAATACGAGGGGCAGGGAAAGAAGGACACTGGAAATTATGATTTAAAAAAACCCTGCAAGAGACAGCCTTTGGGTGAGCTCCAGTGCAGTGGCAGCAGACCAAAAGACCAGGGGGTGGAAGGATGTTGAGCAGAGTCTAGGACCATTTTACTGGAGGTTGTTGCAGGTGAGGTGTTGGTTGTGAGGGAGAGTGTGGTACCTGATTGTAAGAGTGAGACTGTGATTGAGTGGATGTTTGGTAGACTGTGTGAGTGCTGTTAGGTTCAGAGTAGGAGTATACATGAGTGAGAGTGTAGCATTATATTGAGGACCACCCTTAACCTGGGGAGTCCCTCCCAATCAAGGAGCCCTACAACAATTTGTGTATGTTTTTGTTTGGCGGTGGCCCTATTTACAACTCATATAGAGCCACATAAATATCCCCCCTGTGCCAACAGTGAGCCAAGAACTAGGCCTGGGTATAGAAAGAATATATATTTATTTAAGTTATAAGCTCAATGAATAATAATTTAACTTAATTAAACATGGCACCTTCACTGTGGCAGAAAACAAAGCTTACATTACAAAACACACTTTTTAGGATGTTACATTCAAATGCACTTCTTCTGCATTTACATTTGTCTCAAAAACATGGAACACATGCTAAATAACTGATTCAACCCCCTTGTTCCACAAACCCCTTTTGTCACATTGAAGAATACTTACTAAACAACTGGAGAATAAACATCAGCACTTATTGATAAGGGTATACTTTAAAATCACATAGACATTTCGATGTTCAAAGTAATCTTACAGCAACATTTGTTAGGTTGATTTTCCTGCCCGCTTGAAATTGCTTGCAGTTTTGGAAACATAGATTTGAACAAATGCACGTGGCAAATAGCAACCTATTTCCTTTTCACGCAAAGGCAGTGCAAAATCCTTCTTCTATCAGGGGTACTTACTCTCAGGAGAGAGTGTATATTGTTCACTGGAAAGTACACATGTTTTACTTTGTAAAACACTTCACCCAAACCCCAAACACCCAAACAACAATTACATGCCACACCTTTCTGTTCAAAGGCCAGGTCTGGGGGGTGGGGACAGTTTAGCTATTTCATTTTCAGACTACCATCACTGAAAAGCCGTGTTGGGGAAATTGGACAGTAAAATGGGGATGATTATTAATTTTGTTTTTCAGGCCCCCCTTTGCTTAAAGGCCTGTGTTGGGGCATGTGGATGGTTATGATTTTCATTTGTGGGGCCGAGGGGACCCCTTTGTTAAATACAATGTTGAAAGAGTGGTGACACTAGGGAATTTTGTTTTAAGATAATTATAAGCCTTATTTAAAAGCACATTTTTGGGAATGGGTTTCAGTAGGGAATTTCGTTTTAGGGACAAGTATCTTTTCGGTTGAAAGGCACATTTTGGGAATGGAACAAACACATTTTGTTTTAAGGCAAAATTTGGGGATGGTGACAATTATCAATTTCATTTTGGTGGCAAGTGTATCTTTTGTTTTAAAATAAGATTTGATAAGGGGTATAAGTTGGGTATTTAGTTTCATTAGAGAAGTCAGGGATGAAGAGGAAAAATTAAGGCACCCCAATTTCTTAGAATGACTATCTTGTATCTTCCCGCTATGAGAGAGGGTGAATGTTACAAATTCTCCTGAGCTCCCCCTGCATCAATATATTGGGAGTTAATTAAATGAATACACAGTGAAATATGCTAAAGGTCTACCCAATTTTACCCCCACCCACTAATGGAATAGAACCCACTAATGAAAGGGAATGGGTTAACTAACCAATTCCCAGGCTGACATTTTGTTGGACAATCTACTTACTTTTGGAAATCTCTAGGCTTGGCACTCATGGAGACGGAGCAGGGCTTCACTTTTTTGGGGGAAAATACAGTATTCTGGCCAGCACTTCAGTCAATGGGATCCCACAGCAATCCTCCCTCTTTGGCTCCAGGGAAGTATCACAGCCTCTGTTTTCTGGTCTCCCCGCTAATGGAAATCTCCAGCCCTCGTCCAATATTCCCACCCAGATAATGTTTAAGCAGATCTCCTTTGATGATTTTTGGGAGCTGTCCCTCTTCCATGGTGCAAGACCTTTTTACTCTCTAAGCCCTTTCCATGTAAAGTGAACATTAGGTGATGCTAACTTATGATCTTGCCACCAGAATTGGACATTTACATTTCTCTCCATCCCCTCAAATTCAGCCCATCTCTAAGGATTGGTTCAGGAGTCTAGGGTGTAAATATTGCAACTCCCCTTTGAGATTGAAATCTTTTTTTCATGTCCAATTTTACCAAAAGAATTCTACGTGGCAACATTTTGTAATTTACCAATAAATGCCATGATATATAGATATTAGTATTCCTCTCCTCATGATGGATCAGTGAAGCTTACTTTCATTTTGGCAGCTCATTGCATAGGTGTGCTATGATTATTTGCCCTTTTCACAAATTGTATAATAGTTATGAACATGCCATTTATTCCCTAGATTCAGGAAACTTTTTTGGGGCAGTATAAAACACATTTTAGCTTGTTATTGCACTTCTATAAGTCACATGTGAATGCATTTTATTTCAAAATCACCTTTAAATTATCTTTAAAATGACATATAAACGTATGCCGTGCAATTTATCGTTGCTGAGAAAGTCGCAAGTTATGATAGTCAATTTAAACTAATTTTAAATGTTCAGCACGTCTGCAAATCTTAACTCTCATTTCTCCATGGCTGTTTGTCCTGTAATCTGAAGTTGACTACAATTGTTATTTGAAACCTTACATTTTCAAGAATTTTCCCCATTCAGGGCTGGGTCTGTGTTGATCTGGCCATGTCATAAATACTTTGGTGTACAACAGGTTCAGAGAGATTTCCCTTCCAGATAAGGAGGCAGGCAGGCCCTGAAAATATGCCCAACAACAAGAAACATGGTCTGTCTTGGGGCTAAATGAGTACATGTGACTTATGAAATCACAGTATCCTTTTCAATTGTTTTCAGTATTTTGCATGTGAAGCATATTATACATTTTAATACATTGCATCTTGCCATCACACACCAAGTCTTTTCCCTGATGTCTTTATTTTAGCAGGGGAAACATGTTTTATATCTTGATTTAAAACTGCAAAATGCACATGCAAGGCCATTTTAGTTTCAGTGTTTGAAAAACTTCCTTTTCATGTAGAAGGAGCCCTTGATTTTCTCTTGCAAATGCAAATTAAAGACTGCTTTTTCAGTTTGAACTTTCCATTTGTAATGAAAGATAGGCTTTTTGATTTCCAGTCTTTGACCATTCACATAGCATTTCCATTTGATCCCAACTCTTCCTTGTGTTACTTGGAGAAAAAAACACAGTCTGTATTACAGGGTCAATTTTTAGTGTGGACATTTGTGAAGGCTGGCCTGTCATTTGTCCAGTGGACCTTTCAGTTATATATGTTTGGGCTGTGATTAAACCTCACATGTTACCCCTCAACCCCATGTTCTTTCATGATTCTTTCGTGGCAAAGAGCAGGGAATTTCTTCCAAAGTCATTTTTTTAAAAAATCTTTGTTCAAACCCGTCCGGCTCATTTTCCTTCCTCAGGGAATGGGTGCTCCGGCATCCACTCCATGTGATTGGTCGTGGGGGTATGGGACCCCCTCCTTTCTCCCTCCAGGGTCCCTGGGGTCCTCTGTAGACTCCGCTCCTGTCACCAGGCTGGAAGTGAAGTAAGTTAGTTACCTATAAATAGGAAGAAAAGAGAGGTTCAGTACTTTTTACACAACCTATTTCTGGCAGAAGATAGGACATATCATTCGAGAAACACTTATTACATAGAAATAGATATAACATTTCAGAACATAAACATTTATTTATTTTATTTATTAACACTTGTACAGCGTGCACCAGTCCTTAGGTATTGTGGCACTGAAGGACACATTTGTTTTTCCTTAATATTTCCACAGAAGATTAATTAAACTACTCACTAGTTATAAGTCTCCAGCCAGGGGTTTCCTCTTTTCCTTTCACTCCTCGGATGGTTCCTCTGCTCGACTTTCATTTTGTTCCTCGATCAGTCTTAAGGCTTAGCTGGGATGACAGCTTTTCAATTGACTGATGTTTACCCATTTTCTTCTGTCTGTTCTCCTTTTGGGATGCAGATCTTGTAGGCAACAGGTGATGTTTTATCTATGATTTCAAAGGTACCGTGCCAAGTGGGAAGGAATTTCTGCTCCTTAGTATGATTCTTTTGAAAATTGCACAGGAAACATTGTCACCTACCTCGTACTCCTTCTTTGTGGTCTTTAGATCATGATATGTCTTCATCCCTTCAGCCAACTTTTCTAAATTGCACTGAGCTTAACCAAAAGGGTGCTGAATGTGCTTCCTTACATTTTCAATGTACTCATAAGTAGTGCATGCGTTTATGAGTGTCTGCTCCTGACTTCTGTAGAGCAGATGCAGAGGTAACACCATTTTTCATCTGGTCATAGGCTCAAATGTGGACATTTTTGTTGCAGAAGAAGGTTTAGACCTAAAAGCCATCCAGACAAGCGCTAATTGCATGTCCCAACTGGGTCCAGAGTCTGCCACAACCTTCTTTAAGATACTCACAATTGTCTTGTTGTATCTCTCTACCCTCCTTCTCGAGACCGAGTGGTAGGCAATGTGGAGTTTTCTTTTTACCTCTAGGATCTGCCACATCTTTGCCATCACCTCACTTGTAATATGACTTCCTTGGTCTGACTCAATCCTTTGCATGAGGCCAAAATGGGAAAAGATGTGGTTAATCTTTAGTGCGGCAGCTGCCTCCACCTTACAATTCAGGACTGGAAGACATTTTACCCACTTTGTGAACAAGCATATTACAGTACCTGTTACCCCTAGAGGAGCGAATCACTGGCCCGATGAAATCGACTTGCAAATCTGATCAAGGCAGTGTCATTCCTGTTTTTTTAGGGTGCTCTGTATGTGAGTGAACTGGGTTGGAATTGAGCACTGGGTTGAAATTGAGCACACCAAGCCCCCATTTTATGTAAATGTCAAGGCTCTGGCCTGTGTGTGGCCAGTAGGCAATCTTGCACAAGATTTCTAATGTCGTATGAAACCTCTCATGACCGCCAGTGGCCGCAACATGCGCATGGTTCAACATCAGGCTTCGGAATGATGTTGGTACCACCCACTGGTCACATCCAGAGAGGGCTCTCCATACCAACAAACCGTCTTGGATCTGGAACATCTTGGAAACTTCATCAACACCCAGAGATTTTCTTTACTGGCACAATCCAATTTTGTTATGAAAAAACTCAGTGAGTCTTCAATGTGTCGATAGAATTTTCTGATAATCGGGTCCTCTTTCTGTGCAGTTATCAAATCTGCATCTGGGGTATCTTTACTCCACTGGGCAGTTGAGAGTTCGCTGGTGGCACGCGTTTGTGACTTGGTGACAGTGGCAACTTGGGTTTCTCCCAGCAGGGATTCTGTTTCTTTGAAATCCCCCTGCAGAGCTACCAGCTGGTCAACCAGGTCATTCCCAGTCTTATCTGGACACTCTATTTTGGAAAGACCTCTTATCTTCTTCCAATAGATGGCCATCTAATTGGAGGTCACCAGATTATCAATTGACTGGATCTGTTTGGCATGCTTTACTGGTTTGTTGTTGGCACAAAGCTTGCCTCAAGTCTTCCAGTTAATCAGGTGTTCCACAAACCCATTCCTGACATAATCAGAGTCAATGATTATGGCCAGTTCTTTTAGTTGGTGGTACACTGCAGTGAGGATGGCTTGATAAACTGCCAAAAACTCTGCCACATGACTACCCTTGAGGTCCTATATTGTAATCAGCTGAGGGCTCCGGGGCATCATTCACCCAGGTGTTCCCAATGCCAGCCACAAGTTCCTTTTCTCTGTGGTTAGCAACATGGTATGGGCACTCATCCACATAAACTGTGGGTATCCCCTGACACGTTTCTTCCTCATAGACCTTGTGCGGGGAAGTTAAGTATGCCCCTATATTGTTGTTGGTCATTAGACTTTTGTCCTCGAGACATTTTTCTTGAGCACTATCATGCAAGTCTGCCAACCCTTACACTAGTTTACTCTTCTTGTTTTGGCCATATCTGACCTCCACAGGAAAGCCTTGCATGGACAGAATCCAGGAAGTAATTCTGGAATTACTAATGTTCCCCGCATGAATTCTGTCACTTTGTAAATATTGCAAGGGTTGGTGAGGAGTCTTGACAGTGATATGCTCCCCCTAGATGAATGGGTGGTAATTTTTCAATGCCCACACCGTGGCCAGGAGAGCCTTCTCGCAGTCCTTCATTATTTTCCTCCACAGAGGACAAAGTTTTGCTTGCGCAAAAGTTGACTTTGACCTTGACGTACTTTTGATACAATACTGCTGTTAGGCAGGTATCTGAAAACCCTGTCTCCAAGAAGAACTCCTTGCTCTTTATGGGGTAAGCCAAACAAGGAGCTTTGGAAAGGCTTCTTTTCAGATTCCTAACTGCCTCGGATTGTTCCGGACCCCACTTCCACTTGACTCCATCCTTTAATACATGGACCAAAGTTCGGGTGAACTCCGCATAGTCTTCAATGAACTTTTGACAATAATTAGTGAGTCGAAGAAGGCTTCTTAATTCTCACAGAGTGGTAGGGTCTTTTAATTTCATTAAGGCTTCCACCTTCTTTGCCAGGGGATTAAGACCCTCAGGGGTGAGCTCGAGCCCTAGGAAGTTCACTCTGGTCTTACAGCACTGTTCCCTCTGAAAGGACAGAGCTCTAGTTGAGCTCTTGATCAGATCATCATCTGCATTGTCAGGTTTCCCCTTTCGCCCAAGTCGGGCATGGCCTTATATAGAAAGATGTTGAACTCATTGCCAGAGTTTATATATCCAGAGGGGGTTCAAGTGCATGTAAATTGCTGCCCCCCCGAAGGCCAGCCTCTACTGATCTTTCCTACACATGGGCACGGTCCAGTAGCCGTTGGTCAGATTGATGGTGGTTGACACCTTTGACCTTGGATCTGTGCCATCCCCTGATTGATGTAGGGAAGGGGCCATCCTGACATGTGGACCTGTTTGTTCAGCTCCCTAGGTCTGCACATAGTCTCCATTGGCTGTTTGGTTTGAGTATCCGCAGTACCGGGTTAGTGAAGGTACCATGGATTGGACAAATTATCTCACAGGATTCTAATTTCTTAATAATCTCTGTGAGTGACTCCATGGATGCAAGCCTTAACCGGTATTGTTTCACAAATACTGGAGCCAACTCGGGGTCTGTGGGTATGGTGGTTGAGTGAAGGTCTGTGCATCCACAGTTGTAGGAGTCCACTGAAAAGATATCTTGGAATTCCAGGAAGACCTGTTTCAGCTTTTGTCTTTGCTCCTCGGTCTCAAAGGCATCAGCAAGAATGATCCTTTCTTCAACCATCTGCTTGAAACCTGGAAATACTTTGGGCTTGGCAATTTCAGCAGTATCCTCCAGTTGCTTGTAGAGATCTCCTTTGATGGTTTTGACTTGGACAGGAGGTTCCAGGGGTTTGAGGTAGTGATCCTTGGCTCTGAGTACTACCTCATCCCTCCTGATGCCACAGGTCACCTCTTCCACCCCGCAAGGGCACGAAGCGTACACCAAGAAATTCCCCTCATGCCCAGTAAAAATCTTTTCTGGAGGAATACTGTCGCTGATGTAGAAACAGTCACTTGGGATTGGTCCCATGATTTCATTACCTAAATAAATAGAATAATGTTGGCCATCAACAGCCATTCCAATAAATGTGTCTGTGCCAAAAGTGATACTTTGAGGATAGCTGTTATCCACCAATATTCAAATGGTGTTGTGTTATAGGTCTACTAGAGGTGTAGGATTTAAAGGCAAACCTTGTTGTTGGAAATGGAAATTATAATTTATATAGGCGTCCTGATGTTTGAGGTTCTGTCCTCACTTAATTTGGATCGGAATAGTGAATTTCTGCCCCAATCCTGGGATGATAACCACTTCTCGCACTTGTACTTCAACCACATAAGGCAGCCATTGAGCTTACGAGAATGCTTTTTTTGCTTTGTCAAAGCCATGCGGCTACTCCTCAGTCATGACCAGGCTTTATTATTAATTAGGTCCAAATTGAATGCGCATCAGTTAAGAATATCACTGCCTAAATGGAAGACAGAAGGGATCTCTCTCACAACCCAACAATTATGTTCTCTGCTTTTGTTGCCAATTTGCAATTTTTAGCATACACCTGGTAGGCAGTAGATGTTTGGAATTTGGAGTTTCCAGACCTACTTTCCATGTGACAATCAATTTAAATGTGGGAATAGTCAGATTATTTGATAGTTTCCTGAATAATCCTTCACTGATGAATCGCCTTTCATTATTCATACTCTGGCGAGCATAGGCTCCTCCCCTCATTTATTTGAATGGGTTAAAACAGCTTCTCACCCTTTTTTGAATGTCTGTCAGACTTTGAGCCAGTTCTTTCTCATCTTCTTCTCTGGGGCTAAATGCTTTTTCTGACTTTCTACTGTTGTAAAATGTCAGTGTATCCCTTTCCCGTGTGGAATGCCAATCGATACTGGAAGGAAGGTTAATTTTTGAGAATGGAGAATGGTTCCCATCACCAGTTTGTTCTCCTACAGAGATGACAGTGATGTGTTATTCTTGAAATGGAATTCTACTTTATCGGACTGTCGATGAATTAAATATCAGGTACCATTCATGCTCACATAATTGGCGCTCATTTTTTATTTTAAAGGCTGGTTAGTCTGGGTTCAGTGGACTTTGTTTACACAGTTGATCAGAGGTGATAACCTCCTCAGGAGATCATTCTCCAGTAAAGAGGTTGTGCCCTCTGAAGTCACGACTATCAGTAGATGTTTTAATCAATGTCAGCCAATTTGTATTTCCAGATCCGCAGTCCCTTCACCAGAAATATTATTCCTGTTGAAATGTTGGCATTGTCCAGGAAGTGGTGTGAGGGGGATGTGGTGGCCCTCCCCTGTCCTGAGTTTAGTTGGTCAAAGGCGTTTTTTGACAGGAGGGTAACTTGGGATGCAGTGTCCACATGAGCTGACAATTCACACAGACCCTGCACCTTGACAGTGCATATAATCGGCCTTCTTTCTCCTCCATGGTGCAAAGAAAGTGTGAGTTATTTGCCAGCCCGGTGGTCATTTTCTTGAGTTAACTCTGACACTGTGTGATCTTGGGCAATTGTCTGTGTCCCTCTGTCCCTCTTTACCTGCAGGCAGTTCTCAGACCGGTTTGGGGAAGGAGACCTCCTCCGTTTCTGCCTTGTTTGGCTCACAGTTTGGGGATTTAATAGTTTCCTGAGCTGGGTCGGTCTCCATACTTACCCTGTCCCACTCAGGGTCTTTTGGGACCCACTTGTCTTTGGGAGGGATCCCCTGTTTCTGAAAGAGAAGGTTTGCATACCTGAATGTTCTGGGGACTCTTCTCTCTCAAAGGGAATGATCCTGAGTTCCTCCATAAAGTGGGTATTCTTTGGCCTCTACTACTTACTCTTTGCTCTTTGGATGTTAACTTTCCAGGTGTAGAAGAGCCACACTCAGGTTGAGACATTTCTTGGGGTTCTGTCTGGGTGAGAAAGGAAGCTTCCTCTAGGACTTGGCATCTCCCCTACACCCAGGCCCCTTCCTCAGGAACCTGTGGTTTCTCTGGCACTTCCTTCCGTCATCCACCCCCAGGGCATCAGACCTGGGTGTTGGGGATTTCTGGGGAGCAGTGTTAGGTGGGGGGTTGGACTGAGCCCTCAGCATGCACCTCATATTGCCCATCATTTGCTGGACCTGTCGCTCCAGCTGAAAGACTTTTTCTGGTTTGTAGGGAGATATCGATTCATACCTCTGCTGCTCCCAAAAAAGGTTAACTGTCCTTTCTCCCAGAGTAGCTTGGGTCCTGGAAATTTCCCCCATAATTTTCCATTCTGAATCTTCCTTCTCCCGGGTTCAGGGATCTATTGTCCTGGAATCGGGGAGAGAGAGGAAGATTATTTTTGAAGTTCTGGTACAAGGGGTATGTGGGAAAATGTTCAGGTTGGGAGGTGGAGTGATTCATCTCTCCTCGATGGACGTTTGGACAGAGGATTCCTGGACAGTACTTACCTGCTTGTTATCCCCACCCCCTGGACCGTGGGAGTCTATACATACCCCAGAACTGGTGTGGTACCCTTATATCTAGGGTTTACATAGGTGGCAGGGTCAGAGGGATCATTGTTCTGGACCCCTGTCTGACTACCATTTGATTGTTTGGGGCGGGAGGCCCCTTCTGTCTTCCATTTTGCTAGTTGGCAGGAGGAGGATTTGTAACCCCCCCATCTCCAGGTCCAAGGGAGGGGTAGTTCTCACCTCCACCACCTTCGCAGCAGCTTGTGTGTTAGATAGCTTAGGGGTTTTGGGGGTGTTTTTGTTATCAGTGGTCTTCTGTACCTCATAGATTGTAGAGTAACCCCCAAACCGCAAAGTACACCAGAAAACAACAACCCACTAGGAGAAAAGGCCCAGAACACGTCTTGCAAAGAGAACAAAGATTAATCTCACAAAAATACAAGTACTTGCCAGCAAAGAACTCTGCTACCATGGCGTGCTCTGACAAAACAGGATGAACAATGGTTTTTAAAGCTGCACAACATCACAAGTGACGTACATCACATAGGTTACAGATCCAGGTAGCTGAGTGGTGCAACCTTATACACACATAGCCTGCTCCATACGGGATGCCAGGTGATTGGTCCCAGCATCTTCTGTCCATCTCCTTCCACATGGGGATCTTCTTCTTCCATCATTAAGTATGAAGACTCTAATGGGGAATTTGTCTACACAATTCATTATTTCAGAGCTCTAGAGTGTACTTGGTACCAAGGACATGAGTGAGGCAGTTACTTTCGAGGTCGTAATAACTTCTCGGAACTACGTGAACCCCTACTCCAACCCCAGACATGCCGGCACCTCCACAACTTTCCCACCCGCAGTTTAAATTTGGTACCTTCTCAAATGGGCACCTTGTAGCACAAATCACATGAACCAATGGTGGGGGCAGTCCATCCCTGCTCGCTGATCTTCCTGATCGATTGGCCACTTTAAAGTTTTATGGCCAGGGGTCTTGGACTGATCGGTGCACTCAAATGTTTGTATCTTGGGCTCAGCGGTCCCGGACCGCTATAATTTAGAGATCTGGATGGACAAATGCCTAAAGCCCTCACCCCCTTCTAGTGGCCTAGCTCTTCAAAGGTCCATTCCAGCCCTCTATTGGCCGTCCAGGGCACATTCCTTTTGGGTCACATGCACTAATTATAAGGCACAATAAAGAACTGTGCTGTCAGAGCTGTGAGCAGAAAACGCATGCTCACCCTTCTCACCCTCAGGACTGGTTGTGAGCATCTAACTTCTAAAATTTCTTTACACACGTGATACTATTACCAAAATTCACTATAATCCTTCTGCCCTTGTTCCCCAACAAGATCCTGGTGGCTTGTTCAATTATCCAATCCGGAGTCCTGTGCTCATGAAAATCGTGCACCAGCTGAGTTATTAAGTATTTGTGGAGTGCTTGGAAATAGGTGGTCACAAACTCCATTCTATATGTGTTCACTCGCCAGGAAGTTTGAGCAAATGATCTCTTTAATTCCTGCACAAGCTCCCTAGGCTCCTGATACTCCCCACATTGCGAATTATATGCAGCCTTATGGGCCTCTTGTGGGTTTCTGTGTGAGGAGAAATGTTTTTAAATGTTTTTAAATGGCCACCTTATGGGTGACCCATTTCTAATGACCCTGGTCCTCCAGTCCTGCAAAGAAACTTGAGTACTCAGGTGAGAATGTCTATTTCGCAAATGCAATGCAATTTACATCATTTCTGACCTGGAATGATGCCATCATCTGCTCATAAAGTTCCAGGTTCTCCCATAGCAAGTAGCTGGCATTCTTGTGGTATGGGGGTAAGGAAGCACTTTATGGCCTTGATTTGTCTTATTGGGTCTTTAACAAAACCCTTGCTCGGTTTTGCTGTCTTTTTCTCCCTCTGCACCTGAGTCCATTCATTTTCAGATTCAGTGCTGCTCTTTTTACTCCATTCCCTGTTCTATAGGTTCTCCCTATCTCTGTGAGATCGGGAATATCACCCAGATTCCTAGGATCTGACTCCTCTCAATTGGACCGCAGTGAACTCTCAGGGTCACTTTCCCTGTAGTTACTTTTAGGACCAGGATAGAACATAGTTTCATCATCCATTCTTCCAGGGAATCTGGGGAAATCCCCCTTCCCCTGAATGTATGGAGGTTTTTAGAATGCCCTTCCTAGGCGAGGCTGTGGCTTTTCTCCTCCAGCGAAGTGGGCGAGGTGGTCTCTTTGTAGTCTCATCTTCAGTCAATCTAACTCCCTTGCATTCTCATCATAGGAGTTTTCATGGTCTGAAGTGCACACAATATTCTTTTAGTCTCCAAGGACACGCTGGTTTGACCCCCTTCCCTTCTGTTTGGTAGAGAAGAATTCTCATCAGGATCAGACAAGGACTGGCATTCTAGATCAGTTTGGCTAAACCTGGTGTTGGCACAACTGCCTCGTATTACCTGTTCTTTATCAGTGGCATGCAAGAGGTCAGTTCCCATTTCTACCTGGGAGGTTGTAAATGACTGGCCTGAGGCCCCAGATGGGAGTGGCGCCTCACCTTGATCAGTGGGCCCTGTCCCGTATCCTGATTGGTCCGGGTGCTGCAGAGCCTGTTTATAATTCTCTATTTCCTTTGTGAGACTTTTGCACCTGCGTCTCTCTGTCCTTATTTCCTGGTGGTATTCAGAGAGCTGGCTTTTTAATTTTGACACCAATGAGTTTCTGTAGCACCCCATCTCTGAGCCACTAATCGATCCTTCATTTGCTCTAATCCTGAAATGATTCACTTTCTTTCTGGGTGTCCTGTGTTATGCGTACATACTCTTGGCGCTTGTCTTCCAAGAAACTAATCCTTTTCTCCTGTGTGCCCCTACAATTTGCTGCCTGTGACAGGTCAGCTTCTACTTGCGTCACACGCTCCACAAGTTCAATGTTCTTTTTCCTCATTCTGGTCATTTGCTGCGAATCTGGCTGACCCTTCTCTGCATCCCTTTCCAATTTTGATGCATCTTGGTCTTTACTTACTTGTAAATTCTGTTGCTTCAGAATATTTAAATCCTGAAGCATTTTGTCAAACTCCTGTTGTGAGTCCATCTGTTTTATGATGAACTGACTATTTTCCCTTTCTAATACCCTACTTAGTTGTTCTAACAACCTTCTGTTATGACCAGTCTGGTCATTCAATGTGCATTCTAGGTGGATTGCAGTTTCTGCACACTTTTCACATGTGTCTTTCACTGCAGCCAACTCTATTTCTCGCTCTGCACTAGCCTGTGTGTGGGATTCTACATCATTTTGTAATTGTTCAATGAGGTTTTGTTGTTTTACTTCATAAATATGACTCTGTTGTGCCTTATCTTCTGTCTGATTTCTTTCTGAACCTGTTTATGTTTCTCATTCTGACTTAGCTCTCGCTCTTCCAGCAGTTGCACATGAAAATATTAATGAAATATAAAAAATCTGCTCGTTGGGTCATGTAAAATTCTGTTAAAGCTCAATGCAAATTGTTGTGATCCTGCCAAATATAATTTCCTACTGATATGAGTTCTTGTACCATTTTAGTCTGCCAGCTCCCGGCTTCGCCCTCGCTCCATCCTCTTCGAATGAAAAGCTTAGCCGGAAGATGCTTCTTAGCTTCACACATTTCTAAGGTAGCCATTTTTAAATGGCTTTTTGCAACTTCGTACCCCTTTCTTGGAGCAGGGGCAAACTCACCCAGTTCCAGTTTGATTTCCACAAACAATGCCCAATCAAAATCTATTCTAATCAATCTCCTTTGCCACCTATCCACCTCCCTGGTACTCAAGGGTCAAGTCCTGGTGGCACTTTCACAAAGCAAACACAACTTTCTATCCACCTCAATAAAATGACACCAGAATTAATAGTCTTTTACAATGCACTTGTCGTGAGTCAAAAATAGCAAGCCAAATCCTGGCACAAGCCCCCAATTTGTTTATTGAGAGACCACCCTTAACCTGGGGAGTTCCTCCCCCTAATCAATGAGCCCTACAACCATTAGCTTATGTTTTTTTAGCGCTGGCCCTATTGATGACTCATATAGAGCCACATAAATAACCCCCACCTCTGTGCAAACAGTGAGCCAAGAACCAGGCCGGGGTATAGAAAGAATACATGTTTATTTAAGTAATAAGCTCAATGAATAATAATTTAACTAAAAAAACATAGAACATAGGCTAAATAACCAGTGTAGCCCTCTTGTTCTATGAACCCCTTTTGTCACATTGAAGAATATTAAGCAAAATGACTAGAGTATAAACATCAGCACTTCTTGATAACAGTACACTTAAGCAATAGGCCCGAGCACTGGAGGCATTACCACTTAACAAAGGCCCCCGGGGATTACCTGAAGTGGTAATGCCCCTCCTGCTAGGGGCCTATTGCTAATAGTACTCCGGCCCGTTTGACCGCGGTACTAAAAGCATTTTTTTCTGCTTGGAAATGCTCCAGCTTTTCGGAACAGAAATCAAAATGGCCGCCGGGGAAAGGAAAACAAAGTCAGTTTTCCCTTTCTATGGTGACCATTGAAAATAAGAGTGAAAAAGTAAACAAAGAAAATGGCCACTATGGAAAGGTAGAAGGGACTACACGTAGTCCCTTTTCCCTTTCCTTCGCGGCCATTCAAAAGAGTGTGGAAAATGTAAACAAGAAAAATGGCCGTCATGGAAATGAAGAAGGGACTACATGTAGTCCCTTTTTCATTTCCATGACGGCCTGCCGTGTATCGGGAGCGCACGCGCTGGGGTCAGAGCGCATCCACTCCCAAAATGGACAGCAAAGAAGATAAGTGGGGTTGGGAGGGAGGGGAGGGAATTCTCTGGAAGGGGGTGGGACTGGGGGGGAACAACACTTACCTCGATCCCCGCGGGGGAAGATGGCAGCCTCCAGCTATGTGGTGGCTTGGAGCGGGGATTACCCCATTCCGAGCCTCCTCATTGGCTGTGTGGCTGCTACACACCCCCACCGGGGACAGAAGGGAAGGAACGCTGTGGGGGTGAGTGATTCCCGGTCAGGTAATGCCCACACCGCAGCCAATGAAATGTGTTTTTAGAAAACACGTGACCAGGTGCTGGGTACTCATTTTAAATCACATACACACTTCGATTTTAAGAGGAATCTTACAGCCATATTTGCTATGTTAATTTCCCTGCCCGCTTGAAATTGCTTGCAGTTTTGGAAACAAAGATTTCAACCAATGCATGTGCCAAGTAGCACCCTGTTTCCTTTTCAACCGAAGGCAGTGCAAAATCCTTCTGCTATCAGGGTCACTTATGCACTCTCAGGAGAGAGTGTTCACTGGACATTACACTAGTTTCACTTTGCAAAACACTGCTCCCAGCAGCCCCAAAAACCCAAGCAAAAATGACATGCAGCACCCTTCTGTTCAAAGTACATGTGTAGGGAGTGGGAGCAGTTTTGAAATGTTGTTGTTCAGAACCCCCTTCACTTAAAGGCCTGTATTGGGGAAGTTGGACAGTAAAATAGGGATGATTATTAATTTAGATTTTCAGACCACCTTTCACTTACAGGCCCGTGTTGGGGGTATGCATTCCATTTGTGGGGCCAAGTGCTCGGCTTTGTTAAATACAATGTTGAAAGGGTGGTGACATAAGGGAATTTGTCTTTTAAGATAAGTATACATTTGATTTAAAAGCACATTTTTGGTAATGGGTTTCAGTTGGAAATTTCGTTTTAGGGGATAAATATCTTTTGGATTGACAAGCAAGGTTTGGGAATGGAACAAACACCTTTTTGTTTTTTAAAAGCAAGATTTGAGGATGGTGACAATCATCAATTTCGTTTTGGTGACAAGTATATCTTTTAAAAAAAAAAAAAAGTTTTGGTAAAGAGTATCAGTTGGGTATTCTGTTTTAGAGAAGGACACCCCTTTTCATTAGAGAAGTCAGGGGTGAACATGAAAAATCAAGGCACCCCAATTACTTAAAATGACCAGCTTGTACCTTCCTGCAAGGAGAGAGGGTGAACGTTTGGAATTCTTCAAAGCTCCCCCTGCATCAGTCTATTTGGGAGTTAATTAAATTAATATGCAGTCAAATATGCTAAGGGTCTAGCCACTTTTACCCACCCCGCCCACTAATGGAGGAGAAGCCACTAATGAAAGGGAATGGGTTAATTAAATAGATCCCCATGCTGAAATTTTGTTGGACATTCTACTTACTTTTGGAAATCTTCGGCTTGGCACTCATGGAGACTGAGCAGGGCTTTGCTTTCTTGGGAAAAAAACAGGATTCTGGCCAGCATTTCAGTCAATTGGACCCCACAGCAATCCTCCCTCGATGGATCCAGGGACGTATCACAGCCTTGGTTTTCTGCTGTTCTCCCCAGCAATAGAAATCTCCAGCCCTTTTCCAATAGTCCCACCCAGATGATGTTTCAGCAGATCCCCTTTGATGATTTTTAGCAGCTGTCCCTCTTCCATAGTGCAAGACCTTTTTCACTATAATTTAATTTGTAATTTGTAATTTGTTTTATTTATAACACGCACCATCGGGCTTGTAGGCTGTCTAAGCCCCTCCCATGGAAAATGAACATTAGGCGGTGCTAACTTGTGATCTCGCAACCAGAATTGGACATTTCTATTTTTCTCCCCCTCCCAAGGTCAGCTCCTCTCTAAGGATTGGTTCAGGAGTCTAGGACAGAAATATTGCAACTCCCCTTTGAGATTCACACTTTTTTCCATGTCCAATTTTACCAAAAAGTCCCTATGTGGCAAAATGTTGTATTTTACTAAAATATTCCATAATATATAGATAATAATATTCCTTTCCTAATGACGGGTCAGTGAGGCTGTGATATTTATCAAACACTTCACTGGTAGTTGCATACATTAACAAGAACACACTAACCTGGATCTGAGGCAGAAGATAGAGGAAATAGAGAATCCTCCTAGACACCCTTCTCCCCCTACTAATGATAGCCATGGCAGGAATAGGACTCCCAGGGAAATCCTCTGGGGAAGGAAACACTGGATCTCCTGCTTTCCCGGTGTTTCAGAGCCTTTCTATGAGATGGGATCGGTAGGGTAGATCGTTATGGTAGATACCGCTGGCTGGATCTGGAGAGCACTGTAATACACAAAACAACAGAGAGAACATCAGGTCCTGTACCATGGGAATGGGTTATGGCACGAACGGTGTGTGTTTACCATTAATGTCTTCTTGTGGAGAAGAACGTCTGGCAGGAAGTTTGTCTGCCCGTAGTCAAGAACAGGCTGCGAAAGAAAAGGAAGGAAAGAGTGAGTGATAATGTAGTCCAGAGAGCGGGACGGAATTCCAAGGGATTGAACCTACCACAGAGTGTAACACTTGTCTGCGTGGGACTGGGAGTTGGCGTGTGTGTTTGTGGAAAGCAGCCGTTTCTGCATGCTAGAGAAAGAGGACACAAGGGGTGAAACGAGGGAGACAGCCGTAGCAACTCCTAGAGCCAACCAAAGGAGGGACGTGCCGGCGAGGGATAAGCCGCAGAGATTCTCATCTGGAAAAAGGGTGATCCGTGAACAGAAAGTGGGAAACTACAAAAGAGAGGGGAGAAGAAAAGTAAGTCTTGAGACAGGCTAGCCTGAAAAAGCTTGTAAATAGTAATTCAAGGTAACAAACTCACGGGGCGTTTGCTGACAAGAGTAAGAACGCATCGCTGCTCTGGATGTTGTTCCTGAAATCTTCCTCCATCAGACACATGGGGCAGAGCCAGAACCAGGAAGGAATGGGAAATTACTGAAATGCTGCTGATGCATTGCGGCGCCATCTTGCAGAGACTCCTGTAGGCAGCGCCAATCTGCTTCCTTCTGTGCCACACGACCATCGCCATCTATGAGCCATGACAGAGACTTACTTTCATTTTGGTAACTCATTTCACAGGCGTGGTATGAATATTTTCCCTTTTCTCAAAATGTATAATAGTTCTGAGCATGACATTTAATATCCAGATACCTAATTATATGACCCATTATCCCACCAATTCAATTATCTGATCAGAGCCACTTGGGCTGAATGATGGTTTAAGGCTGGGGTAAAACACTTTAGCCTTTTCTTCTTTGAAAGTTGATGGGCTGAGGCGATCCTTATCATGCATCAGACAGTTCACCTCTGGCATTTTGTCCTGTAATCTGAAATTGACAACAATTTTGATCTAAACCTTTATATTTCCAAGCATTTACCCCATCCAGGGCTGGGTCTGTGTTGATCTAGCCCTGTCATAACCACATTGGTGTACACCAGGTACGCAAAGATTTCCCTTCCAGATAAGGAGCCAGGCAGGCCTTGAGAATCTTTCCAACAACAAGAAATGAGATTTCCTTGTGACCTATGAAAAGAAATTGCCTTTTCAATTGCTGCCGGTATTTAGCATGTGAAGCATACTATACATTTTAATACATTGCATCTTGCCACCACACACCAAGGGCCTCATCACAACCCCATCAGTAAGCCTTAAAAGTGTCTGTAATGGATTTACCACTGCAGTTACTTTTCTGCCGAATCATGAGTTGGTGTAAATACCACCGATGGAATTACAGCCGGCAGAATTACAGCCATCACAATTACAGCCGGCGCATTTACAGCTGGCGGTATTAGTGCCAATACAAGAAAGTGCAATTACTGCCACACCTAAGTCCCAACATGAGGGAATTAGTGCCAAAATACGGCACTAATACCCCTGAAAACAAAGCACAGTTACCTCCAGGTGAAAGTAAATGCATATAGGTGCCACAAATTAAGCTACAGGTGAACCCAATTCACTCGAGAGGGCTACATAATGAACACACCTTCCCCAAACACAGTTCCCACACCATGCTGCCACAACACATTGCAAGATGGAACAACAGAGGCAGGATAGCCAGCACAGGGCACAGGGTACAGAGAGAAGGAAGAGGAAGATGAGGAGGATGAGATTCCAAGTAAGACGTGCAACAATATCTAGGGTCAGGCCCTCAACCTGGACCCTCACTGACAGTCAGCTGGTAACCCTGTGCCGCCTCAACAGGGAGACACTAAGTGAGATACTCACCACAATCCAGGGGCACACAGAGAGCAGGACCAACGTCAGGACAGCTGTATCCCCACTGCTAAAGCTAGTGTCCATCCTGCAATTTCTAGGAACTGGCACCTTCCAGCACTCCGTGGCCATGCTGCACGGCATGGCAGAGCCTACATTTTGTGCTGTGCTGGTCCATGTGCTGGATGCCCTCCCGTGGAATGTCCCACACTACATCCCAGCGCTCACCAACCACGCACAAGTGCACGCCATCAAGGCACAATTCCATGCTGTTGCACACATGCAAAATGTCATTGTTGTCCTGGACTGTACCCATATGGCATTGGTGGCCCCTCAGGCCCCTGAAGCGGACTACTGCAACAGGAATCACTACCACTCACTGAACATGCAGGCGATCCAAACCTGTCCATCACCCACTTTCGTGCCCGCTACCCTGGTTCCACCCACAATGCCATGGTCCTGGGCAATCGTACACTGCCTGGATACATGGAGAGGCACAGATGACAATGGACATGGATAGTGGGTGAGTAAAAGTGGCAGCACACAATATGTGAAGATTCTTTCTGCAATGCATCCAACCAAATTGGGGCATGGGGTGCATGGGCAGAATTGCAGAATGCATGCCCCGACAAGCAAATGTACAGGTTGGACCTGCCCTCCACCCGCACCAATCACACTGTACACCCCACGGGACATGTTGGTTGTACATGTATGGATATGCTGATGCAAGTCAACAGTAAGGTCTATAACAACACACATACATACAGGTACCACAATGCAACATGTTAGATTCATAATCAAATTCAAGTTAGAGCCATCACAAATAAGCCCCACATGCATGCACATGATGCCTTTTGCCTTGATGCTGTGAACGGCAACACCCACACAATACACTGACTCATGGCTCTGCATTTCTCCTTGCAGGTGACTCCAGATACCTGCAGTTGCCTTGGCTCATGACACCTGTGCGAGATCCATAGACACCACAGGAGTTGGCCTACAATCACGCTCACAGCAGGACCCGGGTCTGTATTGAGTGTACCTTTGGCCTCCTGAAGGCCTGTTTCCACTGCCTGGACTGTACAGGCGGTGCAATAATGTATAGCACAGAAAAAGTGGGGAAAATCATGCTGGTGTGTGCCATGCTGCACAATATCTGCCTCCAGAGAATGTCCCTCTACCCCCTTATGTGGACATGCCACCCCCAGAGGATGAGGACACAGTGCCTGTGTCAGAGGCGTCAGTACGCATTTGCAGAGATGACATCAGAGCTGGATGGGTGGTTCGCCAGGAACTAATTGACAATTTGTTCTGACATGGCACATGCCATTCGCTACTGTTTAGATTCAAACATTTATGATGAAACATATTGACACAATGAGGACTGTCCTTGCATTGATTCAGTTGAACAATGGTTTAATGTTGTACCGCACAAACATTCCCCCCTCCCTCACCTCACAACACCACCCCAACACACAATTCCCCCTCCCTGACCCCACAAAGACCACCCCAACACACTATCCTCTAACCACCCACAACACCACCCCACCTCACCCTAAACACAATATCTTCCTTTCCTAACCCCACCCCACAACACTAGCCCTAACACACTATCCCCCACCACAATACACTATTCCCCCCCACAAAACCACCCCAAAACACTATCCCCCTCCCCCCACCCCTCACCACCCAAACACACTAACCCACCTTCCCCACCCCACAACACCACGCCAACACACTAACCCCAATCCCCTACCCCATAACACCACCACAACACACTACCCCCTCCCAGAACACCACCCCAACACACTATCCCCTTCCTCCAACCCACAACTCCAACCCAACACAGTCACTGTGGGCAACAACTAGGACAGTGTCACTTGCATGGCCCCTTCTCCCTCAGGGCTTCCCCCAAGTGACTTTGGGCCCAGCTTGTGCTCTGACCCGTGCCTTTGGTGCTTGGTAATGACCCCTCTGTAGGTGTCGCAGAACTCGAGGGAATGGACCCGGGATATTTTACTGAGTAATTTCCACATTCTGCTGCATGGCCTCCTCAAAGGCTGAGATGCTCTGCCAGCTTCCTCACACGCTGGCCGTACACTGTCAGTGCAGCAGTTGTAGCAGCTTCCTGTGCCCGTTTGTGCTCCATGCTCCGCACAATCTTTCGTGTAGCACCTTGCTTGCAGTCCCATATGGCCTGGAGTTGGAGGGAATGGGTATTGGCAATGGCTTCCATTTCAATTTGCCACCTCTCCATAGCGTCCAGCCTCTGCACGATGCTGTGGCTAGGTGTGGGCTGGGAAATGGGTTGGGGAGTATACAGTGAGCTGGGACTGAAACACTGAGACCCATATGAGGGGGTATCCATGTCACCCTCTGGTGTCTGGGCCTGCTGTCTGTGTAGCATGCTCTCTGGGCTGTGCGATTCAACAGCGCCTTGTGGTTGATGGGTGGTTTTCTCCTGACTGCCTTGATCACACCTTCCAGCAGCTCTGTCATCAGTCACAGGTACTGTGGCCGGCTGTTTGGGTGCAATTGGTGTGGTGGTGCTCCCTGAGTCATGTGGGGTGGAAGCAGGGCCTGTGCTGCCACCAGCAGGCCTGGTCTTGCTGGTGCCTGGTGTGGCCTGCTGCGCCTTGCGGTTGCGCACCGCGCTTGGTCACCCTCCACCGATTGTAGTGGACGTTGATGCCTGGAGGCTCCAGTCACCGATGGGCCTTCCCCCTCACATTCCTTATCCTCTTCCTGAGCCACCTGAGAGCCTGTAGGGGACAAATGACATGCACTCAGGCATTGTACGTTCACGTGCATTGGCATGCAAGTCACACATGCTATTGATCAGCATGACACGCTACCCATGTGGCCAGAAGGGCATGGATGTACATGGCCAATTGCATGTGCCCATGGCAGGGTGGGTCTGTTCGCAGCTGTGTGTCTGGGACCAAGGGCCAGGTGGCCTTTGGCCCTTGTGCAGCTAAGGCAGGCTGTCCATACAGATGCAGCTGCCTAGGTCAACCATGCATGCAAGAAGCCCTGCAGGGTCATGCATATTGTCGCATACTCTCATGGTCATGTGCTGACATCCAGGCCCACCATTTGGTTTAGCAGCGCATGGGATGATCATGTATGCTCATACCCCCACAGCCCCTCCCCAGGCAACACACACCTGTTGGGAGTGGATTTAGTTGTATCGTCCAGGGCACTGCCATGGCTCAATGGGACATTGCTATGGAACCAACAGCTGTGCTCTGTTTGGTTTTGTGTTGGGCTTGATGCACCCATGTATGTGCAGGGAGTTCAAAACTACCATGTGGCTCGTCTGCCATACCAGTATGGGGCTGCCTGTCAGAGCCCGACACATGTTGGTGTGATGGCTGCGCAGTGTTGTGGATACTAACATTCCACACTCCTGCTGGCACAGAGAGCGCCACCAGGGGAGTGGGTGCATTGCATTTGGATAGGCTGATTGCCACACCTTCACACTCCACACCCGCTCAGGGGTGCACTTGGTGGGCTCTCCCCAGGGCGATGTGGGGGGGGGGGGTTGATGTGGCACTGCATCAAGTCACCCTGCCTGCCCGGACCAGCTACTGGGCCTGCTCACATGTGCACCTGTCCATTGGTGCATTTTATGCTAAGGGACACTTTATTTGGTTGATGATTTGCAATGTGCATTGGGGGGGGATGACTCAACTCCTGCCTCCTGGCTGCTGACACCCACCTCTGCTCTGCCAACTCCCTCGATCCCCTTCACATCGAAGATGCTGCTTGCCTTCTCCTCCCACCATGTGAGGGGAAGAGGCTCTGTGGTGCCGCCTCCTGTGGCCATGGCTTCCTGATTGTGTTGGGAGAGGAGTCTGGCACTCTGACCCTTAGATCATTCCACTGATTGCAGCAGTCTTCAGCATCCAGGGGGACCCTGCCAACTGGCGCGTGACCTTCTGGCTCATTGGCTGCTAGATTGCAGTCTTGCACTGCCTCAATGTTTTCCTCTTCCTGCTCCCATGTAGCTCATCACAATGTCCCACCACCTCAACAGTGAGGACTTGTAGCTCCCCCTCACTGAATTGATGTTTCTGGAGATGCTTTTTGGGCACCTTCCCTCAGGTCCTCTCCTGTGACATGATCCCAGTGGCTTTTGGGTCTGGATGGCTGCAGAAAGTGGGGTATGCAGGGTGTATCCTGTTTTTAAAGATGGCCGCCACCATGCTTCTCGTTCTGGCGATGATGCTATTTCCACCGGCGCTAGTTGAGGCGGCGCTATTAGCACAAACTACTGTCCAGCGATAACAGTCATTGCGCCGGGTTTCCGTGGTTTGTGGGCAGAATGCCCTGTTTCAGCACTAATTCGGCTGGTCGGAATTAGCGCACCCATTGAAGTCTGAAGTGGTGTGCATGTTCACGACACGTTGTCATCCGCTGCTAATTGCACCACATTACACGGCAGTAATGCTAATTCTGCTCCGTTGAATTAACGCTGTTATACCACCAGACTCCTGATGCAGCCCCAAGTGTTTTCCCTGAAATCTTTATTTTAGCAGGGACGTTTATTTTGTTATGTCTTGATTTAAAACTGCAAAACGCACACGCAAGGCCATTTTAGTTTCAGTGTTTGAAAACCCTGCTTTTCATGTAGAAGTGGCCTTTGATTTTTTATTGCAAATGTGAATTAAAGGCTGCTTTTTCAGTTCGACCTTTCCCTTTGTAATGAAAGATAGGCCTTTTGATTTCCAGTCCTTGACCATTCACATAGCATTTCTATTTTATCACAACTCTTCCTTGTGTTACTTGCAGAAACACACACAGTCTGCAGTACTAGGCCCATTTTTAGTGTGAAAGTTTTTGAAGGCTGGCAGATAATTTTTCCAGTGGGCCTTTCAGTTATATTTGTTTCGGCTGTGATTAAACCCCACAAGTGTCAGTGAGAGTGAGTGAGTGAGTGAGAGTTATGGGAGCGCTTGTGGGAGTGAAAGTGGTGAACGAAAGAAGGGAAGGAGGAGGCATTCAAGAGGAGAGTAGAGAAGAGGGCGGTGGAGAAAAGAGAAGAAAACAAGGAGAGCAGAGTGGAGAGAGGATAAAGGTAAGGGAGAGGACAGGGGGTTGGAGTGTAGAGAGGAGGTGAGGAGGGTGTAAAAAAGAGAGTGAAGGGGGAATAGAGTGGAGAAAAAAGAAAAAGCCAGAAGATTGCGTGGAAAATCAGAGGGACAGGAGGAAGTAGAAACGGGATGAGGAGAGCGAGAGAGAAAGAGTGGACCAAGGCATAGAGAGGAGAGAGGGAGTGAGGCGAGGAAACCTCTGAGAGAGCAACGAAAGGGAGTGAAAAGCACAGGGTAAGGGGAACTGGGCAGTTGGTAAGGCACTAGACCAAAATGACCTATTGAAATCCTATACAGGGGAGTCATTAGGATAGGAAACCACCTAGAAGAACCCCAGAGTTAGTGTGATAGATTATAAGCTAAGGCCTTAGGGCCATCATTGCAAACAGATTTGTAGACAGTTGAGAAGGGATACAGGAAAGCCTGCGTTAGGGATTTAGGAATCCCACAAGAGATGAGAGAGGGATGGCCTTTAGTATGCTGCATTTCAGTCATCTACAGTCAAAATACCAAATCTTTTGAGTCATATAAAATACAATCCCTTGAACCATCCTTTTAAGTCTGGGTGTTCTTAAAGCCATTTGTGACAACTATCCCATAAGGAAGACGTCCTCTTTGAGGAACAGTATAATCAAAAGCTATACCCATCTGGTGAATTTGTTGTCTATGAGCACTGGTAAGACTTAGGTGAAGGCTATATATTTCTAATGTGCACTGCTGTTGACCTGGAGTCTAGGGACTACCTGTATAGTAGAGCACTAGTCTGTGAACCCATGGCATGTTGGTGTGTTCTTTTTCACTTTTGTGGTGGTGATGGAATTACTCAAATCTCTTGTACTATGAATTATAGGTGTGTTTTTCTCTTTACTGTTACAGTTTAGCTCCCGAAGAAGGGCATTGGTTTTTCGAAACACGTCGAGCATAGATGCGTCTATTTAGCCATTTCTTTGGCTTGCTGGTGTGCAGGGGACGAGAGGGCTCATATATTGGGCTCTTGTTCTACTCTTTGAGAAACAGCACAGCATTTATAAGTAAGCTGAATTGTTTGACACACTTTTGAAATCAGAGTTATTTCTGAAAGTAGCAATTACAGTAGCATTGTGATCTCTTGAGGTATTGTAGGGTGGAGTTCTCAGCCTGAATGCATGAGATGGAGCAGTGCTAGATATGACTGCTGCTTGATGAGATCTAGCCGTTTATCTCTCCAGACCCAGGTGGTTGGTGTTCTGGTGATTTCGGGGTTCGACTATGCATGCGCACCATATGAGGTCTACACAGCTACCAACCCAGAGGTGTCAAAAAGCTCAAAACAGAGCAAGAGTCTAGGGTGACCAGATTTCCCAAACAAAAAACCGGGACGACCAACAACATAAAAGAGGGACTACCCCATCGCAGCCCACCAATTACCGCCCCTCCACCAACACGCCCCCCCAACCATATTTCCAGCTCTTCTCCTTTCTATGAACTGTATATGATGTAATTTGTGCAGTTTTGTCTATGAATCTTGGCATGTTAATTCAAAACGAGCGTTAGCTCTAATTGATATTACATGGCTTGCTGTACAACTGTTTCCAAGCCCTCTCTGTGGCACAGTCAGTAAGTGTTGTGACTTGTACCTGAGAGGTTGGGGGTTCGAGCCAAGCCTCCAACTTCAACATTTCTGTAGTGTTCTGATAAAATAATTACGATTTTAATCCCCGTAGCCACCCAACCATGCAAACCACTGACGGGGTTTCTAAAATGAAAAAACACCCAGGACCACCGGACGTCTGGTCACCCTAAAGAGGCTAATGTTTGGCGTGACGAAATGCCAACCTCCATCCTGCCACCAGCAAAGTATACACTATCTGCCAGAGAGATCCAGGTGCAAGTTCTTAATTCTTGGACTACAACTGGAATGACTAGTCAGTGTTCCTATTAACAGGATATAGTTGTTTTTCTCAAGCTTTGCACCACTAACTTCTGTAAACATATGCAATTTGCAATAAAAAAACTAATAAATAATAAATACACATCTCAATGATAACTCACATGAAGTTATTTCATGCAAAAAGAATCACGCTATGTTAGTAGAAAAAGCCCCTTCCTTTGCAATTGGAAGGGCAATATAGCAAGCAATGAGGAACATGTTTTCAATGAGGAGGATCGGCAGATCTGAGAAACCTCCATGTGAACGCATCCCAGCCTCGCGACCCTGTTAGTCCGACCTGAAATGGGCACATTAATGGGCACCTTAGCCACATAACTTGGAGTCTGGCCGTGAGCTGTCTTGTGAGTCAGATAAGCATCTTTAAACGGCAGCCTTGCCCCTAATCAGAGCCAGTGGGGTTTCCCGAGCATGCGCGTAACTTGGTGGAAATGTCTGGCTCCAGCAGCAAGCCGGACTGTGGCATAAAAGACAAGTTTCAGGGCAGCGAGTGTGACGTGCGGGAGACCCGACTGGCGGCTGCCCCAAGTTCTTCGTGTCGGAATGGGAGATAACCGAAGCCTGCACTAATTCGAAATCAGAACGAAAGGTTTCCTAGCTCTTGGTGCAAATAAATGGAAAAAAGCGGATTCAGAGAATAAGAAATTAGAGAATCAAATGCAAAACCCCAAGACTCGTTAATATTAATTTGACTGCACTATAGATCCCTTGTGTCGCCATGGCCTAGGAAACACATGTTTCACCCAAAAAGATTACTCACATTTCAGTTTCTGACAATGTTTTAGGCTTAGAAGATAACAAGCATTGACAAAGCCAACACGTTTGGCTTTGGGGTTGGCATTTTTCTAGGTACTTCCATAATAGTACTACCTGGCCTTAAAATGGCAACAGCTGGAACATTATTTGCGTACCTGGCCATATGACAGGTGAGTCTGGTAACTGTCTAATGCTTATACACAAGGCAAAACTGTTGGCTTTGCCAACGCTTGATGTTGCAGGACTTCAGCGCAAGGAACGCATTTAAACATCATACACATAGTTTAGTTTAGTTTCTTTATTTGTACTGCGCACCGAACCCTCAGGTAACTGGGCACAAAAAGCTTAAGCGAATGTTACAGATAGTTTACAACAACAACAGTAAAACAACAAAAACAAGAATAACAGTAAGTGCAGGTAGACCATGGTTACACAGGGGTCGAGAGTTAAGAGAATCAGCTACAATACCAGGCTGCTAGTGATACAGATAGTTATAAAGAGATTGAGCATGCAGGGTATTTTGACAGGTGAGATAGTCTGATCAACAGTGTATCTTACTGAGGAGCAAGCTCTTTACTTTAGCTCTAAACGTCCAGAATGAGGGTTCCTTCCTGGGGCTGAGGGGTAAGGCATTCCACTGTTTAGCGGCTAACACAGTGAAGCTAGCTCCCCCTGCTCTCTTTAGGTGGAATCTGGGGACGGTAAGGCAGTGTGAGTACAGAGTTCTCGTCGGTCTAGTTGGTTGGTGTTTGTTGACTTTATATGCCAGGTATTTGGGTGCAGAGTTTGAAAGGCATTTGTGGGTGATGACGGGCGTGCAAAGGGCGATTCTGTCTCGTAATGGTAGCCAGTGGGCGTCCTGTCTGAGGCTGGTGATGTGGGAGGATCTAGGGATGCTTAATGCCAATCTTAAGGCATTATTTTGAAGGACCTGTAGTTTATTGAGGTTCCATTCAGGAGTGCCCAGGAAGAGAGTGTTGCAGTAATCGATTTTGGACAACACTAGTGCCCTGGCTAAGGTAATGCAGCTACTAGGCGAGAGGAATGGCTTGCAGGCGTTAATCAGCTTGTTAGTGTAGGCAGTGGTAGAGGCAGTGGCATTCACTTGCTTTTTGAGTGAGAGGGTGGAATCTAAGAATACCCCCAAGGTTTTAATTTCTTTGGTCACTTTTATCGGGTTTCCATCGATATTGAAGGATGCATAGCAAGAGTCTAGTTTGTTAAGGCGTGTTTGGGAGCCGATGATCAGGAGCTCGGTTTTTTCGTCGTTGAGGCAAATGCTGTGGTCTGCCATCCACGCCTGGATTTCCAAGTATATCTCGTTAATCCGTTTAGAATTATCTTCATAGCATCCTGATAGCTTGATGAGAACCTGGGTGTCATCAGCATAGTTTGTGTATGTGACACCCAGGTTATCAAGACGGTCAAAAAGGAGCTTAGTGAAGATGTTGTAAAGCGTATGAGAGACGCATGAACCTTGTGGTACGCCGCAGTAGATGGGACTTGGGTCAGCTGAGGCTGATGGTGCAAAGACTCTAGTAGTGCGATTGGACAAGAATGATTGTATACAAGTAGAAGCGTTACTAGAGAAGGCGGCTGCTGTAGACAAGTGATCAGTGAGGATCTGGTGATCGACAAGATTGAATGCTGCCGATAGATCTAGCAGCAGGAGCAAAGCCAGTTTACCATTGTCCTTGGCCTCATCCCTTTGGATTTTAAGGTCCCAGGGGGCTGTTTCAGTTCCATGTCTTGGCCTAAAACCCAATTGTCTGAGGCCCAGCAGGTTGTAGTCCTCCAAGTGTTTCTGGATTTGAAGGAATGCCACTCTGTCTACAATCTTTAGGCTATAGGGAACTGTGGTGATGGGCCTATAGTTGGTGGGGGTATTGGGGTCTAGGTTAGTTTTTTTTAAGAGACCCAGGCTTCCTTAATGTTGTTGGGTACCGTACTAGTCTTGAAGGAAGAGTTAATTAATGCAGAGATGAAGGGTGCCAAGTCCTCAGTGGCTTCCTGAATGATAGCCGCTGGGCAAATATCTCCTTGGCATCTAGAGGGTTTGAGGCTTTTTATAATCTTTTCCACTTCTTTGGCTGAGACAGGTGAGAAGGAGAAGGATGGGCACTCAGGTGTACAGTGGGTAGGAGGAGTAGGGTCGGCGTTCTTGGCCAAGCTGTCCTTTTTTTGCTCAATTTCAGATTGGAGCATGGCAATTCTGTCTGCGAGAGCTTTCTGTATATTAGCGCACCAAACTGCATCTTTCACTCAGGTTTCCAATGGAGGTGCTGTGGACTCAAGTTCCCTAAGGATACTGAAGAGCTCTTTAGTTTTGTTTACTTTAGTTTTCATACTGCTTAGAAACCAAGTGGCTAAATTCACATTTGGTGGAGACATTTTTATTACACTGATAGAGCATTTTCAGCTGCAATTAAGACATTAACTTTCAGAAAACCCTTGGAAATAACATAGGCCCATCAAAGTTGGATGCTACTGCTTGAGAGCAGCTCCAATAGATACCAGGAGGGTGTTTTTCGGGTGGGTAAGGATGGCTACTATGTGGGAATGGCCATAGGGATTTGTATGGCCATGGGCAATGAATGGGTCAGTAAATAATCAGACAAGATCCACAAGCTGTGCCCTACCTTACATCTCCCTCCTATCTGTACTCCAGTGTAATCGTTTCAGTTTACAGGTGATGTATAAACGCCACCCAGTACCTAAAACTAAAAGGCTGCTGATGTCCAGACATAAAACACAGAACAGGGTTCGATTGGAAAATTGACGGAATTGAAATATCTTGGTAGCGTAAAAGGAACAGTAGCATGTTCTGAATCACATATTAAAATGAATTTTACTGCCCCATTAATACACACAGAAAGCAGTGGGAACACCACACGTGGGGCAGTCTCGACTGCTCAATTGCACGGATAAACTAGAACAAAAAAAAATAACAAGTGAAACATATCCAGTTTTGCATTTCTAGAAGAAAAGTCTGCAAAGGGGCAGGTATATTTATTCTTGTAACAATATCCGGGTCTGGGGTGAAAATAACATTTAAGCGATTCACCACGGGCATTCGCTGGCCCATTTGCTCCCTGCAGACCTCGCCACATGGGAAGATGTTTTTCTTCGGCTTTCCTCAGGCGGCCTCGCATTCTGCAATTTGACGCTGACCCAAGCAACCCCCCACGGGCGGCCACTCTCCTGGCATGCGCCTCCCCACCCCGACACATGTTCGCCAAACTGTCACTTAACCTTTAGGGTCATTACTTTGTTAGCAGATTTTCAACAGATCTCTCGGCCGGGGTGTAACACTTTCAACAGATCGGCGACAACACGATGCTCTTTGACAACCCTTCCCCCCTTTCTGGAACAGACCAGGCCACCCTTTCCCTAGCGTGAAGATTGCTTTCAGTCTTGGGGGAAGCTGTTAAATCCATGGCATGTTTTCCATGGTCAAATAAAATGACCAGAAATGAACATGTTCATTTTATTGTGATCACCCAGGTATGCGAAAACTGTCGTCCGCTCTTTTGTTTTTATTAAGTGCACTTCTCTTGTTTATGTACCCTCGTGGCGCGTGCACTTATGTGACGTAGCGCACTTTCCAAGAGCAGCAAAGATGGCGGATTTGCGACGATTTATATGTATGCACGCCTCATTTCACTGAGCGCTTTATGGCATGAATTAGCAGGGTTTAGATACTACAGAAGTTTGGGGGTCACATTGTTTGACAATCTCGTCAGTGTACGGATACAGAAGGGGGTATCTTTTAAGAAAAGAACACCTAGGTTTTAGTGGAGACACAAAAAAAAGAGTGTCATAAATGTATGATGTGAAGCACTGAGTTTACGAAAATGACACCAAAAAATATAATGTATTTACAGTACCCGAGCCCTGCAGTGCACCGGAACAACGGAATCTAACTCAATACACCGGTAATAAGAAAAACGGCGGGCATATTTCTTGGAAGTTTTTGTTGGTGTATAAAAAGATGCTGTGTCACACTGTTCTGAGTTTCATTGTCTTCAAACCTCTAAGTGCCCCCCAAGGGTTTGTCTTTGGGATGTGCGTTTGTTCGCCACCAGTGGGTGCCAAGGCACTTTTGGAAGCTTTTGGTTTTATTTTTTTCCTGACGTCTGCTCTATGCATCAAGCAGCAAGTGACCTCCCGTTTGCTACACCCTGTTTACTTAAATGCTCTAGAAGGGCTGGACCAGTGGGTTGCACTCGGGGTTGGACTGGGGCATAACGTTGTCATGGCCGCAGATGAAAAAGTGGTCTCTCTCGTAAATGGCAATCTGTTGCTTTAGTGACAGATGGTTTGTGCAGTAACACAGAGGTCGTTTTTGGCTAAATGTGCTGCAAATTGTGTATTTTAAAGTATGTTTGTTCAGTAACACTGGTCAAAACGACTAGGTGTGCAGTAAAGTTACACATCATACTACTGGCCGTCTTTGTCCAAAAACGGACCCACTTCGATAAAAAGAACCTAGACCACACTGGCATGTTGTGCCTGCGCTTTGGGCACAACAGGCCAGCCCGAGACTGGCTGTTCTTTTCAAATAGTTGATAGAGTTGGAACATTGTGTTATATGGATGATGGATCTTTGGCCGTGTTGCCACCCATAGTCACCACAATGACTAATCCCCCACACTAACGTGAGATGGGGGTTTAGATTCTATTAAAGACAAGGAGGCGATTATTATGCATTACAATCTTTACTCTGAAACCACAGCAGCAAAGAAAAAACTTTTACAAACAAAAAAGTTTCAACAACAGAACTAGATAAAGTTCAATGTCAATGCATGGGGAACTCCCCAAACCATCATGGAGGATAGGTCATACCCTGCAGGGGACCAATGAGCAGGGACCCTCCTTTATATATGTCCATTACTCTAACGCCAACCCCTCTTTCTGCAGCTGACTTGCACCAGACGCCCAATGGAACGGTTGAACTGCGTAGCGCAGAGAAAAAGGATCCAGCGAAACCGGAGATCTCAACCTTTCCGCAGCCTGAAGCAATGAAGAAGTTCTTCTGGATAGGACTTCTCACCCGAAATCACGCACTCCAGAACTTGTAACTGCGATCCACACTCCTGAGCAGAACCTCAACTCGTACCTGTAAGAACAACAAGCAAGAAGGGTGGGTGGTTGGGAAGAACAACAAACCAAAGAATGTTCTCACTTGAACCACCTGTGTACATGCGTATCACAATTGTCATATCATATCATATCATATCCAGGGTGGGTGGGAGGGATAATAATCGCCTCCTTGTCTTTAATAGAATCTAAACCCCCATCTCACGTTAGTGTGGGGGATTAGTCATTCTATGACAAGACAGGAGGCTCATATTATGCAAGTTCAAAGCCCTTGCATCTCATTAGTAAGTACAAAATGATCCAATATAATAGATAATATAATAAAATTAAAGGAAAGGTAACATTTTTTAAATGCTTTCCTTAAATCAATCTGTTGACCAATCAGAGAATTGCCCAAGACTAGGATGCCCGAAAAGCTGTCTTATAAGGCAAAGTCAAATCCACTGCAAGAAAAACAGGAATGTGCCAAATCCAGCGTTCCTTACAGGCCACCAAAACCATCTGGTTAAAAGAGGGGAAAACATTGAACAAAGTTTTCCTATACTAATAGGTTAGGACAAAACCATCTGAAATAAACACCTATGTTGTTCAATCAAATATTCAAAACACTTAAATTCGTACCATTTTTGGGGACCTAGAAAGCAAGCCAATGAAAACAAACACCTAGCTCTCCTGGAGATAAAGAAAAGTACCCCATAGGGGTGAAAGTCTTATAGGTTCCATCCCATGCATTAAAGGAAGATATCGCAGTAGAAACAGGGCATGTCACAGAACTACACTGGGGAACCAAGAGGGAAAGACAAATCTTCAAAAGGGTAAAATGGGAGTAAAAAATCATTTTTATAAATTTTGTAATAGGACAATCCATCCTGAGCGGAGCTGAAAAGCAATAGAATTAATCTACAATTGTCTTCAGACATATGTGTATACTAAGGAGGGAAGTCTTCTGGAGGCAGAAGCAGAATGGAAGAGAGGGCCCCACCTGAGAAGCTAAACCCGTCAAACCGCCAACACGGAGACCCTCAGACCTCCCGAACTCTTGAAGAAGGACTCTGCTACCATGACAAAAGGCAGATATTATAAACCTGATCCTTAAGAGGCCAAACTTGGCAAGAAGAAAAAATGTATCCGACATCCAATCACTACCATTATAGTGATATCTAAACTCCTTTGTAGGTATGCCCGGTGCTTGAACCTTGATCCCTCCTCCCTGGTGATAAATCCCCTAGCGGATCAAAAGTAACCGAAGGAGGACACCAAATTTCCAAAATCTTAGCAAGACTCTAAACTGCAAAGAACTGATCACTAAATGGTTAAACTGAAGGTGTACACCAGAAGAGGTCCAACCTATATTTCAGCCAATTTGCAGATCTTTGAAGCTCACAGCACCCTGAGCTGGCACCTTACTGCAAACAAACTCTTGTGAAAACCCCAAAGGTCCACCTGCCATGCAGGTGACTATGATAATCAAGTCATCAACCAAATATATATCCCAGCACTCTGGTAATCGTAGCGGCAGACACCGTCTGAAAGTTAATGTATAGACTCTGGAACGCATCGTGATAGAGGGTCATAACGTGGATGGGGGATAGTATCACTCCCAGACCCCTCTATCCCACCAAGGGATATTGAGCCTTCCCAAAAGAGGAGAAACCTCCCCCACTTATCCAAAGGAAAAACCTTGCAATCCAGAAAGAAAACTACCCTGAGGACCACATTAAAGCCCCGCTTTATACCGTTAAGAGAAATAAATACCCACTAGCGCCTCTAACCAATCCCCTGACTGGACAGACTCCAGTTAACTTATTGAAATACCAGAGATTAGCACAAAGGAAAGTAACAGACGGGAGGGAAATGCTCAGTGCGAGTCTGCACTGGTCACCCGCCAGAACTCCTGTAAAAAGGAAAAAACTGAAACCATTGGATACTCCCAGAGGTGTAATATTATGATGCAATCTCCCCCAAGGATGGCAGG
This sequence comes from Ambystoma mexicanum, assembly GCF_040938575.1. Classification (NCBI taxonomy): domain Eukaryota; kingdom Metazoa; phylum Chordata; class Amphibia; order Caudata; family Ambystomatidae; genus Ambystoma; species Ambystoma mexicanum. The sequence continues at coordinate 495,152,672 of NC_090930.1, read as the reverse complement.
AAAACTGAAACCATTGGATACTCCCAGAGGCGTAATATTATGATGCAATCTCCCCCAAGGATGGCAGGAAGGGGAATGAGGGGGAAAGAACTCTGGATAATTATCAATGCCCTGTAAATGCAAGGTTGAGAAGAAATCTGGGACCACTGTCCCCTCAAACCCTGAGGTCTGAGTCACTGTATTCATGTGAGGCTGACTGGCCACTAAGGGAATCAGGGGAAGGAAAAACTAAGCACATTGTCCATAGCAAAACAGTACTTATACAGTACTACGAACCCTCAGGTATATGAGTGGTGCTTAACACTACTACGAGCGTTGTGTGGTGTGAGGTGTTCACTTATCGATCTCAGCTGGATAAAAGACTGATGTAGACCTTTCCAAAATTAGGAACCTGTATCAGAACGGTCAGCACGGATATGAAAACAGCACTCTAAAGAGGTTAAGCAACGCTCATGAGGGTACAGAAGCCTGCGTGTACTCCTCGAGCAGAGGAGAAGTTGCAACACACTGTTAGACGGTTAGCTGAACCATAGGCCAAGCTTTGGGAGGAAAAACATGAGGCAGGCGCCAGCAAGTTATTATTTGGCAACTCGTCTAACTGATACCATCAAGTGTTTCCAAACACTCCATCCAAGTAAAACATGGTTGCTCAACTTGTCATGTAAAAAACTGAACGGTTACCCTCGAGCTGACCCTGTCTCCACCAGAAACCAAAAGAATAAGGAATGTCCAATGGGACAAAAGTAGGGGAGAACAAACGTCCCCACTAAAGAGAGCCTTAAGCCCTACAGACCTCAATAGAGGCATAACGCATCATCTTTATTCTTCCTCATGTTGAGAGAAAATACTGTAGCTTAATCAGCACTGGTATTGGGTGGAGCAATTGAGGTCGGGAATCAAAACCTAAGGAAAGGACTGAGTTGTCCTGAAACTAACTAAGGTAAAGGGTGACAGAATTTTTAACTAAAAGATGAATGATAACACCAGATAGATGGTTAGAGAGGAAGGTACAACCCCATATGGGTCTGTTTACAACCACTTCCACACTCTTTTCTTTAAAGCACTTAATAAATAAAGAATATATAATATATGAAATATATATAAAATATCCAAAGAAGAGGGGTTACGCCCTCACAGGGGACCGAATCCCCGGCCCTTATATAAGCTGATACTCACTGAGCTTTCTGGGCCACTGACAATTCTGAAAAAACGCAAATGTGTTCCAGTCAACACTTAAACATATTGTTTATCAAAGCGTACACTGAGCAAGTGCACCTCAACTGCTCACCCCAGCAGGGTGAGGCAACCAATAGTACACGAGGGAGCACCTCGCAGTAGGAACAAGGCGAAGCCTGAAACCGAGCAGGTTACTGCACGCCTACAAGACCAAACAATGGCGTCAGCCATATGCAGCACCTAAACAAAGCTGCCGACCTTAAGGAAGGAATACACTGAGCAAGTGCACCTCCAACTGCTCGCCCGAGCAGGGCGTGATAATCAGCAGTACACGAGGGGGTAACCTCGCATTAGAACTCAGGCAGAGCCTGAAACCGAGCAGGTTATGGTGCATGCCAGTTAAGGTAATTACCCAAGTTGCCCACTTTAAGGGAGGAAACACTGAGCAAGTGTACCTCAACTGCTCACCCTAGCAGGGTGTGGACACAGCCGTATACAAGGGGACCCCTCGCAGAAACCCCAGGCAACCTTGCCACCGAGCAGGTGACTGCACCTTTCCAGGGAAGATAACCCAAACAAAAGAAAACTGTCAAGTTGAAGGTAGGATACACTGAGCAAGTGCACCTCCAACTGCTCGCCCGAGCAGGGTGTGATAATCAGCAGTACACGAGGGGGTAACCTCGCAATAGAATCAGGCTGAACCTGAAACCGAACTTATGGCACCTACAGTGAAGGCAAAGCACATAACTTAAGAAATAAGTACATTAATAAATAAACAAAGAAAATAAAATAAAACTGCAGACTGGCAGTGCATCGGGCTCTTGCGCTGGATGGTCAGACTTTGACCTAACAAACCCACAGTCTATCAGTAAACAGTCTTTCTTTCCAGCACTAAAGGTAAGGAAATGTGTTGTGTCACCAGGGATACGAAATTACAAACATTTAACAAAACCACATTTTTACTATTAAAATGTTTGTGCTATAATCTTTCTGAAGAAGTCATGAACCAACCAAATGCCCATTAGGAAATCCCTGCTCAACTGAGCAAAAAAGGTGACAATCAAATACCTCCATTGTAAAATACAATTATTTAAAATATAACAATTAAAATATCTAATCTTAAAATATACAAATAAACATGCGCTGGTCGGCCGTGACCGGGTCTTCCTGCATGGGAGACCTGCAGCTCTATATTTGAGCTAACTTGGCTCAGTACTGAAACAGAGGCTTTTGTTACAAACATAAGCCACAGGGGCAGGCCGAACCCAAAGCCTGCAGCACCTGGAATCCCCAGGTGACCATAAATCTGTCAAGGGGCACGAATTCAAACAGGCGAAATGAAGAGGGAACAGTGTAAACAACACTGCTCTCGCGCACGCCGGGAGCGAGTTGATTAATGCACTAGAAACACCTGAGTTTACAAGCGCGAGAAATATTTAAAGAAGAAATAAATTAGAGAGCTTCCTCGAACTCACAACCTCATGGACTGTAGTCCGAAATTCAACCATTGCACCACTGCTTCAGCTGAAACAGGAAGTATGAGCATAATACCTATTTTCTTTTTTGAAAGACACCAAAATGAAACCAACAGCCGCACGCGGCTATCCAGATACATTGTATCAAATACACAAATTCCTTTATAATAAAAGGTAATTAACACATATTTACCATATAAATAATATATGTCATATTCAAACTAATAAAGCCTACTACTGACAAACAATGTAAGACACAACTGAAAGGGGTGACTTAGCTCTGTGGTGTCAGCAGCAAAGAAAGAGGGGTTGGCGTTAGAGTAATGGACATATATAAAGGAGGGTCCCTGCTCATTGGTCCCCTGCAGGGTATGACCTATCCTCCATGATGGTTTGGGGAGTTCCCCATGCATTGACATTGAACTTTATCTAATTCTGTTGTTGAAACTTTTTTGTTTGTAAAAGTTTTTTCTTTGCTGCTGTGGTTTCAGAGTAAAGATTGTAATGCATAATATGAGCCTCCTGTCTTGTCATAGAATCTATAGAGCGTAGCAGTGATAGGGAGTGTTAGGAAACATTCCCATTTATGTGTAATTTCCGCTCCAGTTGTGTACCCTCCAACTTTTCGCTGATGTCTGAACACCACAGACTGACTTTACCAGTGGAGCACATCCTTCCGCTGCACTCCCCTGGGCTTTTCGCTCACTTTTTATGGGGAAACTGACATGCCCTTAAAGACAGTCAGTACTGGGAGACTTTGTTTCCCTTACTCCTTTTCCAATGTTGCAATTTTACTGCAACATGTAAGAAGTGTACAATGTACCTTACAGTACAGTGCACTTGGGTCTAGTCATTTCCAAAGGCCCCAGATTCTCTCGAAGGATTTTTTAGGAGAAGTGCCGATGTGCCTTGGACAGGGCTGGTGGCAGCTTTTCATTTCCATATTTTTAACCCTTTCTTGCCAGGTAAACCGTGATTATTGCGTTTGGCATGGTTAGGTGGCCTAGCTCCAAAATGGCCATGCCACAAGGTTCTTTGTCCTGTCCTTTGGCCATCTTGCCCCTTTACCTTCCCCAGGTCGAGCTGACCCGGGTCAGTCCTTATTTGGGCATGCATTTTCCCGCGAAGTGCAAAGCTTTCGCGGGCTTCTGCATGCATTGTGTGTTTGCCTCCAGGATGTGGGCTGGAACGTCTGGTTCCAATACACATCCTGGGTGCCAGACAGTCTGGAGTGCTGTGAATGCCTGGGACCACTGGGGTCCATGATTGGTCCACGTATGGTATGCCTGTATTTGAGCAGATCTCCCATTGGCTCCTCTTCGTTTTGGCGCAAAGGAGATCCGGCAAAAGAGAAGGCCCGAAACACCCATTCCATGTCTCTCTCTGGAGTTCTCACTGAGCGAAATGGATCGGATCCAAGTATCCTGCAACTAAGAAGCCGAGTCGAGAAACCGCTGGTGACCCGCTGGAAGGTTTGGCACCCTGATCCCGCTGTCGTCCCGCTGGAACTCTCTGCATCTGATCGTCCTAGAAGGTCTGCGAAGGCGCTTTGACCCACCGGAATAGTGGGATCAACTATTCTCGGCACCTTCATCTTAACCTGCAAGTAAGACTTTTCTGAAGTGTCCCTGGGCCATCCAGTGGACTGACAAGCTTGTGCAGTTGTTGGGCTCTGATACCGCTGCCGTTTCGAGGAGGCCCTTGAAACTTGGCACATTGCATGCTCTGTGTTCACGGCTCTCTCACACCCAATTTTGTACACTTGGCGTTCCCAGGTCTGTTGTAAAGTGAGTGCGCCCGAACCAGAGTTTACACGGTTGCCGTGTCGCCGAGCCATGGTGACGAACTTTGCAAGTTCATTGCAGCTGTGGTCCTCTGTGCCCTGAAGCCTGCTGCAGTGGAACTGGCCTGATCCATCCACCAGGAGTGGAGAAATCGGCATTGTCCCGTAGGGGAATCAACGCTGCAACTTCATCGCTGAAAGCCGCAGAGCTGCAAGATTGCCACATTTGAACCTGCAACCGAAGCGGATTCGACTTGCGAAGTTTGGTCCAGTGTACGCCCGGGCTCGGTGAGTAATCACAACCCTAACCGGTGGCCCCTAGCGCATCCATCCATTTTTACGCATGAGTGTCACCCTGAGAGCCCCTCTCCTTTCCACTGCTAGTGCGAACTAGCAAACTATTCCCAACTCTTGGAATCGACTCTGCCCTCAAGTAGAGGCCTTCCTCGAACAGTGGGAACCTATTCTTCATCACCTCGCCCACCTTTCTGAGCTGCTACAGACCCTTGAAGAGACCCCGTTTTGCCTATTTGAACTAACGCGTGCACCAGCGGGGCAAGTACATTTGAGCAATAGGCTCCACTCTTCTTAGGGATTGGACTGCCTCTTAGTTAGGAATGTGTTGGATGCAGGAGGGACTAAAGGCTATTTGCACTGCCTGTTTCCATCCCCTCTTTAGGTTGTGGACCCATTTGGTGCATTAACCCTTTAGACCCTATTGGTCTTGTATATATGAATTTACATAGGATTGTGTTGGTCTAAAAGTATTACTGTGATTTGATTTGTGTGTTGAAACTCAAAGGCCTTGAAATACATGTATTTGTATTTTTAATATATCTACATCCTGACTGGGAGTGATTTGTAAGTGTCCTTTGCTCTGTGTGCTCATTGAGGTCTTTCAGTCACCCTCACCCCTCCCGAGACCTAGTCTTGACCGCCGCCATAGCTACCTTGATTGGTTTGGCTTGCCCAGAAGGTTACCCTGTTCCAAGAAACTAGGCTGGCCTTCTGAACCTCTGCCCACCAGGTCAGAGTTCAGAAATCAATCTTAACAAATTGGTGTACATCTGTGGGATAGGACTGAAGGTATCCAGTGTTGCACACTAGTGAAGGCATTTCAAGTTATTCCTACCCAGGACACATAGTGACTCTGTAGTGATAACTGTAAAGGCCATAGACCTATCTAATATAATGGAAACCAGTACCTTTATAACCTTAAATGCTTCTAGATCAGAAACATTGAGAAAGATGTGTACTGAGAGGGATTTACCTGGTCAAGGTACAAAATTGGAAATGATCCAGAGAGTCATGGAATGGCAAGAGTTGGAACTCGGTGCCATAGCTTCTGATGAAGGCGCAGAAGGAGGTGGGGCTGCTCCCACTGGCAGAACTGACAGTTCTATCACTGCCCTCATTCATGGAGCCCATGAGGATGTGGATGTTGTAATGACTAATGTTTCCTCTGCAGGCTCTGATGCTGAGGCCATGCTGGAATTCAAGAAACAAGATCTGCTGTTTAGGCAGAAGGAGCTTGAATTTCACATGGCTAAGATGAACGTAGGTATACTACAAATGTGCAAAAAGAGGTCCTCATTTTTTGGGGGCCATGTGGATTAGGACCAGAACACATATCAGAAAAAACAATTCCACACTGCGGCTACCCACTCTTCATACGTTCAAATTGTGCTTGTCCCACTTGAGCAAGTACATAGAGCTGTCATATATATATTGTAGACAGGGCTACACAGGATATTGGAAAAACAAGTTCACATTTGAATCAATATACGTAATATTTTTATACAAACTAAAAACATGTAAAATACAGACATCATTACGATGCAACTCTGTGTCTGAAATGAATTGTCTCAACTTTTATACACATGCTAATTATTTGTGCAGGGGTAGAAAGTGAGGTTAGTATTGAGAGGTGAGAGGCATTATTCAAAACACATATTGCTATGTTTACCATCTCTGTTTTCATTCAACACTGGATGCGTCAACACTGAATACTTGATCGTGTTTCTAGATCCAAGAATGTGTGTCTACTGTTGGCTAAATCTAAGATGTTAACTCTCTTGGGCCCGTCTTCAGGACACTGCTCATTAGACACACATGGAAATCTTCAGCATGTTTTGATGGTATAAGAGGGACTTTCGCATTAGGTGCTGTAAAAGACCAACACGTCTTAATTAATAACAAAGAACTATACCTGTGTATCATCTCTATTGTCTGTGGTGAGGGAGTCTTGCACTAACCTCCAATTGCTTTGAAACATATGAGAAGGCATTTTTCAGGTGTCATTATTCTGAAGATCCTCCATCAGTGGTAATTATTATCACACTAGTGGAAAAAAGTGCAAAAAGCATTTATGTGTTTAATTACTTCAACACTTTTGGGCATATTTTTAAAAAGGGAATCATCTTTTTTCCCCATTATAAAGAAACTGCTATGCAGCACCAGGATTAGCGGACTACCATCAATAAAAAAATACTTCACAGGTTTCCGTCTGTGCACACTTTTCCAGCATTGTTTATCCTAATCGTAGGGCAGACCGATGTAACTCTTAGTTGAGTCACTTTCTCTTAAATTCACACTTGAAAGTAACCTCCAAGTACACCTTATGGTATTTACCAACTAGTTTGTTCCTTGAATTTGTGGGGTCTAGTACGGAAAATGATGAGCAGGCTCCCTCTATTTTGCTAATAGTGACATCACAAAAATGTGTGGGGCATAGGTTCCTCTGACATCCAGCTAGAAAAATTGTCCCAAAAATAGCAATTACTTTAAGAAACTTTTGAATGTTTTGGAGGCCTTTCCGCGTATGCGTCCCTCCAATCACACGCTCTGCCATTTGCCCTTGCTTCACCAAGTCCCACACTCCGTTCCTGTTTTTTCCGCCTACTCCAATGGTCGGGATTTGCTGCTCTTCGTGACCCCTACTTTTTTAGACTTTGCTCTTGACTGCTCACTCCTCATTTTATTCTAATCCAACTTTACTTCCTGAACATCAACCGGCTCCTTGTATGCCATATAAAACCAGCTTCATGTAATGTTCGGTGCAAGAAGCAGTTTTCAGCGGTCGATCCACATGTATAGTTTGGGGAATTGTCATCCAGTGAATACTGGAATCTCTTGCAACAGAATTCATCGGAGGTCTCTGTTAAACAGACTTCTTCCATGTCAAATCGTGGACTGATACCATAGGTGTAAAATAAAATGGCAGCAGGACCAGGTAGTCTGCTGATATCGGTAAGAGGAAGACTGTACCTTGGGTGTGGAATGGGTTTCGCTACATGCCTACATGAGGAAAAGCTATGCCCCATCAATCAACACCTAACAGGCAAACACAGCTTGTTAGATCACCTGCAGAGTTGATTTGGTACCCACTCAAACACCTGATAAAGGGGAATTCTCTGCACCATTGGTACTGGTTTCTTGGGACAATCGGGGGAGTATGCTTTTCCGTGGAGACAAAGGCTGCTACAGTTTTGTCAGGCTTCAAATTCTAAATTGGGAACATTTAGAATGCTTTACAGAATTTCTACAACATGAAGTAGCAGTCGAATGTGCCTTCTGAACTTTAGAGAGTAGCAAAGCGGCTCTAAAACAACTACAGGTTGTAAAAGATATTACCAATGCTAGGGCAAGGGCTGTAATTGGAGTAGTTTGCATGCAAAGACATACTTATTTTTCTGCTACTATTTGATGATGAAACCTTGTTTGATCGATCAACATACAAGGTTATGCAGAATTACAAGCAGTTTCATAGCAGTTTCTGTTGTATAATGGGACACATATTTTTGTCACACATCATAGGTGCAGTTTTATCAACACATCATTTCTGATTTTTTTAAGGGATACGTATTATTGGGCGCCTATTAATCATTCTGCCTGTTCTAATTGTGTAGTCGCCAATATGTGTATAGTGGCACTTCAATTTTACCTAGTACAATCGTGTTGTTACTTATATACCACTGGTGTAATTCTAGGGAAAGGGGTATATATCAGTATTGCCCCTGTCGTACTTAGAAACTCTTATTCACATATCCATAATGCGAACACTCGCGTTGCACTTACTGGATAAATAGGATGTTTTCCTCGCTATTCGTGCACTGTATTCCTTTGTCCCAAGGGGGCTGGGGGGGTGTTATTTACACATGGTATCCACCGGGGACGTTCAGGGATTCAAACCTGACTGTCATGATGCCTGCCCCCGGAAGACCAGACTAGGCCCAGCAGCCCCGGAAGCAGGCATCATGCCACTTGGAGCATGCCCAAAAGCCCCAGTTAGGGGCTGTTTGGGTACAGTCCTGGCGCCTATGGCGCCAGGCTCATAAAGATAAAGTCAGTCCTGGCGCCATGGGCGCCAGGCTCATTATTGATAACTTACCTGAAGCAGACCATGCTGCATACTCACCTGAGGCAGACCATGCTGCATGAAGACTCAAGCCAAATGAGGCTTAGGAGGGACTATTTTACTGAAGGGACTATTTTGTTACTTGGGTGGGGCTGTGGAAGAATACTTACCTGGATCTTCTTCCAAGGCTATTTAAACCACGCCCGGACAGCCACACGTGCTTCGCGTTATTCTGCTTGCTGCAGCGTAACGCTCACCGTGTTTTCAGCAGCTCCAGTCTTCAGCCACGACCGCTTCAGTCCTGGGACTCCTGAAACAAGAAGACAAAAAGGATAAAGGTTAGAACAGGAGGTTTAACTTTAATCCTTACCTGAATCCTGATCCATTTCGCCACTGAACTGAAAGACAGAAGTCTTTGAAGCATCGCTTCGCATTCCTACGGCGCCGCACTGAGCTCACCTGCTTGGCGGTACTTCAGCATTCCATCACGCTCTCTCCATCTCGCGGCCGCCCTCCGACACCTAAGGAGACAAAGACAGCAAGGTGAGCAAGGGGACTCTCTAAGGCCATACAAGCTACCCCCAAGGACTTACCTGATTTACCACGGGAGGTACTCACCTCATTTCGGGTCGGCGCAGTCAACTCTGCTTCATCGCCGTACCCCGGCCCCTAAGGGGAGAAAGCAGGGACAATACCAGTTACCCTCCACAAAACTTACCTGATTTACCACGGGGGTCCCGCCTCATCTCGGGTCGGCACAGTCAACTCTGCTTCATCGCCGTACCCCAGCCCCTAAGGGGAAAAACACAATAGACTTACCTGAATCTTACCGAGTGCCATTTGGAAATCTTCGAGTGGATTAATTGGCAACCTGCAAGGAATCGGACAGAGTGAAGAGCAGACATTTGAACTCTTATGAACAATTGGACTTTAGAGTCAATACTGGAACTCACCAATTCCTCTACGCCAGTGAAGTAACTGGTCATCAACGCGCCCCTGCGGTCGACGCAGGTTGGAGAGCTCATCCTTCCAAACCATCAGGTGAGACTAAGGAGGGGACATCAAGAGTGATCAGTGGGAAGACAACGGGAGTGGGGAAGGTGGGTTGACACTCAATTCCATGGGTGGTTAATTCCTCTTCTCCTTTGCAGAAGAATATTCTTGCGAGCCAGACAAACTAGGCTGAGCGGGCCAGTCCAGTCAGTCATCTCGACGCTACACGTCACGCTGGTGGAAATAAGAGCGGCCCAGTTCCGGTCGACGCCCCCGTGGGAACCAGGTGAGCGTAACAGAACGCGAAGCCTACCCACAAATACCCACCTGGGTGTCATGGAGACCTCGGAAACTGATCAGTTGGCCCAATTATTAGGGGAATTAAGGGCCGAAGTGCATTCCGCCTGCCAAGAAACCAATGCCCTCAGGAGGGAACTGATAGTGTCAAAAGAACGAACTGATGAGTTGGCCAGACAACTATTACAGAGCCAGGCTGGACAAACACCTCTACCAGGACTTGGGGCAAGTCCAGCTCCTGTACCATCGAGTAACCCGGTGCAGATAAATTTACCTGGAGCCGTTCCTCTGGCTCCGCCTGAACGCTTTGCCGGAGACCCGAAAGGGTTTGCAACATTCATGAATAAATGCCGCTTGCACTTTTTATGTAGACCTGGAGCTTTCCCAAACGATCAGGCCAAGGTAGCCTTTGTACTGTCATATCTCAGCGGCAGTGCAGCGGATTGGTCCATTCCACTAGTTAACCAGGATGACCCGATTCTTCGAGATTTCCAGGGTTTTCGAACAAGCATGGAAAGACTATTTGCCCGACACTCCCGAGGACAGGCTTTGGACAACGAACTTTTATCCCTACGTCAAGGTAACCAGGATCTTTTATCTTACATTGCAACTTTCAATAGATTAGTAGTGGAAACCGAATGGCCTGAAGCCAAGCGAATCACATTATTCCATCGAGGACTTCGAGGAGAACTCAAAGATGTTTTGGCCCAAATCATGAACCCGCCTCAAGACTGTGCTGAATATATAGATCTAGTGGTCCAGCTCGATCACAGACTTCAAACCAGGAAGGCTGACCGAACCAAGTTTGAGAACAGGGTGTTGGTTAAAACCCACGTAAGCTCCAAGGGAGTAGATGTCTCAGAACCAATGAATATCGGGGGGGGGTTAAAGGACCCCTAACCCAAAAGGAGAGAGATAGAAGACGGCAACTGCAATTATGTTTATATTGCGGAACTGCTGGTCATTTTCTTCGGAACTGCCCTGTAAAACCACCCAAGAAAGTTATAGGAGCAGCAGATGAAAACCATGTGAAATCTGACTCGGGAAACGACCACGCCCGGCAAGCGTAGAGGTCCGCTTGCCGAGCTTAAAGAAGGACACTCTGACCTCGCATTTCACCATACCCATGGTCCTTGTAGATCCAGAGCAGCCATCATGCATGCACGCAGTAAAGGCGTACGTAGACAGTGGAGCCATAGGAAATTACTTGGACTGGGAATTGGCTACCAGGATGAATCTATCTCTCACCCGCAAGACCACGGCCGATGTTGTCACCATTGTAGATGGAACGGAAATTGCCTCTGGACCCGTAACTCATTCCACTGCAGAGATGACATTGCTGAGTCAAGATGGGCATCGAGAGGCTATGATGTTTGACTTAATCAAGGCCCCACAGTTTCAGCTGATACTGGGGATACCTTGGTTGGAAAAACATAATCCCTGCATTGATAGGCGAGAGAAGAGACTAACCTTCCCAGAATGTGCTCACACCTGCTACACAAGTAAAACTCAAAACTCAGTCCTGGCCCCAGTAATTCCAGTAGCCATGCAATTACCTATTGAATACGAAGACTTTCAGGATGTCTTCCAAAAGGAACAGGCAAACACCTTACCACCTCACAGATCGTATGATTGTCAAATAGATCTTGTACCTGGAGCACAACCACCTTGCAGCAGAATCTATGCCCTTACGGAACCCGAAAATCTTCATTTGCGCCAGTACCTAGACCAGTACCTTGCTAATGGCTTCATTCGCCCGTCCAAATCCCCTGCATCTTCAGCTTTGTTCTTCGTACCGAAAAAGGAAGGCGACCTTAGAACATGTATAGACTACCGCGCACTGAATCAGATAACCATGCAGAATCGATACCCACTGCCTTTGATCCCAGAACTACTAGACCAGGTGAAGGACGCTTGTATATACACGAAACTAGACCTTCGGGGGGCATATCATCTGGTACGTGTCAAAGAGGGTGACGAATGGAAGACTGCTTTTCGCACCAAGTACGGACTATTTGAGTACCAGGTGATGCCCTTTGGACTATGCAATGCACCAGCAGCCTTCCAGTTCTTCATGAACGATGTCCTCCGAGAGCTTGTCGACGTTTGTGTGGTCGTTTACATCGACGACATCTTAGTATACTCTTTATCAGAATCTGAGCATGTAAAACACGTCCGAGCAGTCCTAGAGAAGTTACGCCAGCATAAATTATATGCTAAACTGGAAAAATGCATCTTCCACACTACGGAAGTGGAATTCCTTGGATTTATTCTGACCCCGAGAGGAATCCGGATGGATACACGAAAAGTAGATGCCATTCTTAATTGGCCTTCGCCAAGTTCAATCAAAGGAGTTCAAAGCATGCTTGGCTTTGCCAATTTCTACCGCAGGTTTATCCCAGACTTCTCTCACATTGTACATCCCATCACAACACTATTGCGAAAAAACAAACGCTTTCTGTGGACAGAGGAAGCAGAGAACGCCTTCCAAGAGTTAAAAGCTAAATTCACATCTGCTCCCATATTAAGACACCCGCACCCCGAGCTTCCCTACATAGTGGAAACAGATGCATCCAGTTCAGCCATGGGAGCAGTCCTTTCCCTAAAGGATCCCGAAACTAACCAGCTTCACCCAGTGGCGTTTTGGTCAAGAAAATGTTCAGCCCCCGAATTAAACTATGCCATAACCGACAAGGAGCTGCTGGCCATCAAGTCCGCCTTCAAGGCTTGGCGGCACTATCTACTGGGTGCCAGACATACTATCACGGTCATCACCGATCACCGCAACTTACAATGCCTAAAGACAGCCAAAGCCCAATCTTCGCGCCAACTCCGTTGGGCATTGTTTTTCGTCAAGTTTGATTTTGTAATAACCTATCGACCAGGTTGTAAGAATGGTAAAGCAGACGCCTTGTCCCGGATTGGAATGGGAGAAGCAGAAATAACTTTAGAACCCGTACCCATAATTCCGGAACAGAGAATCCTTGGCCTGACTTCCATACAGACACTGGAGAACATTCAAAACAAGATCCACCAACTCTTTGATTCCGTTGCCCTACAGGACTGGGCAAAGAAAGGTCCAGAGTACTCTGTCATCGATGATTTACCTTGTTACCAAGGCCGGCTATTTTTACCGCAAAAGGAACTACAGGAACTTGTCATTTCCCATTACCATGACACCTTAATAGAAGGGCATCCGGGTATTGCAAAAACCGAAGCTAAAATTAGGAAGCAATTTTGGTGGCCTACCTGGCGGAAGGATGTCAAGTCATTTGTCATGTCTTGTGGCATTTGCGCACAAAATAAAGGGCAAAAGAAAAAACCTGCTGGATTATTGCAACCATTAGACATACCACCTACCCCTTGGCATACCTTGTCATTAGACTTCATCACGGATTTACCCCCGTACCAAGGTTACAATACCATTCTAGTTATTGTAGATCTTTTTTCTAAAATGGCCCACTTCATTCCTTTAAAAGGGATACCTTCAGCTTCAATCCTGGCCAAGGAATTCCTTGAAAATGTTGTCCGCCTGCATGGCTTTCCTTCAGTGTTAATTTCAGATCGGGGCACTCAATTCATTTCACATTTTTGGAGGAAATGCTGCCAACTGGCACAAATTGATGTTAGGCTTTCGACCAGTCACCACCCTCAGACCGACAGTCAAACGGAGAGGACCAACCAGACTCTTGAACAGTACCTCCGTTGTATGCTACATCAGTCTGAGGGGAATTGGAAAGACATTCTGTGGATCGCAGAGTATGCGTACAATAATTCCGTACACTCAGGAACTGGACAAAGTCCTTTTTTTACCAATTATGGGCACCATCCTCGAACCTCGGATTTGGACTCACCCCAGCATTTAGAGATGCCCGCAGTGGACCATCTCCACGCTGTTATTACACAAGCCTTTAAAGAAGCAACCATCCATTTGCAAAAGGCTAAGGAAAAATACAAAAAGGATGCGGATCAGCACAGAAGTAAAGCTCCTCAATACCAAATAGGGGACCAAGTATGGTTAGCCACTAAGCACTTACCACTCAAGGGGACTCGGACCTTTAACCCCAGGTATTTGGGACCTTTTTCAGTCAAGGCAATTATTAACCCAGTGGCCGTCAAGTTGGACCTACCTGCTCATATGCGAATCCATCCCGTTTTCCACGTGTCTCTTTTGAAGCCAGTGCAACCAGGGACAAGGCTAACCACTCCACCTGAACCTATCCTCATAGACGGGGAGCCCGAGTTCGAAGTCAAGAATATTTTGGACTCAAAAAGAGTGAGATCAAAACTCTTTTACCTAATTGACTGGAAAGGTTATGGTCCACAGGAAAGGTCTTGGGAACCTAGTGACCACGTGCATGCACCTCGTTTAGTGAAGAGGTTCCATCGGGAATTTCCAGACAAACCACGGCCAAGGGGGAGAACGACTCTAGGAGGGGCCTTGAGGGGGAGTGCTGTCATGATGCCTGCCCCCGGAAGACCAGACCAGGCCCAGCAGCCCCGGAAGCAGGCATCATGCCACTTGGAGCATGCCCAAAAGCCCCAGTTAGGGGCTGTTTGGGCACTGTCCTGGCGCCTATGGCGCCAGGCTCATAAAGATAAAGTCAGTCCTGGCGCCATGGGCGCCAGGCTCATTATTGATAACTTACCTGAAGCAGACCATGCTGCATACTCACCTGAGGCAGACCATGCTGCATGAAGACTCAAGCCAACTGAGGCTTAGGAGGGACTATTTTACTGAAGGGACTATTTTGTTACTTGGGTGGGGCTGTGGAAGAATACTTGCCTGGATCTTCTTCCAAGGCTATTTAAACCACGCCCGGACAGACACACGTGCTTCGCGTTATTCTGCTTGCTGCAGCGTAACGCTCACCGTGTTTTCAGCAGCTCCAGTCTTCAGCCATGCCCGCTTCAGTCCTGGGACTCCTAAAACAAGAAGGCAAAAAGGATAAAGGTTAGAACAGGAGTTTTAACTTTAATCCTTACCTGAATCCTGATCCATTTCGCCACGGAACTGAAAGACAGAAGTCTTTGAAGCATCGCTTCGCATTCCTACGGCGCCGCACTGAACTCACCTGCTTGGCGGTACTTCAGCATTGCATCACGCTCTCTCCATCTTGCGGCCGCCCTCCGACACCTAAGGAGACAAAGACAGCAAGGTGAGCAAGGGGACTCTCTAAGGCCATACAAGCTACCCCCAAGGACTTACCTGATTTACTACGGGAGATACTCACCTCATTTCGGGTCAGCGCAGTCAACTCTGATTCATCGCCGTACCCCGGCCCCTAAGGGGAGAAAGCAAGGACAATACCAGTTACCCCCCACAAAACTTACCTGATTTACCACGGGGGTCCCACCTCATCTCGGGTCGGCACAGTCAACTCTGCTTCATCGCCGTACCCGTGCCCCTAAGGGGAAAAACACAATAGACTTACCTGAATCTTACCGAGTGCCATTTGGAAATCTTCGAGTGGATTAATCGGCAACCTGCAAGGAATCGGACAGAGTGAAAAGCAGACATTTGAACTCTTATGAACAATTGAAATTTAGAGTCAATACTGGAACGCACCAATTCCTCTACGCCAGTGAAGTAACTGGTCATCAACGCGCCCCTGCGGTCGACGCAGGATGGAGAGCTCATCCTTCCAAACCATCAGGTGAGACTAAGGAGGGGACATCAAGAGTGATTAGTGGGAAGACAACGGGAGTGGGGAAGGTGGGTTGACACCCAATTCCATGGGTGGTTAATTCCTCTTCTCTTTTGCAGAAGAATATTCTTGCGAGCCAGACAAACTAGGCTGAGCGGGCCAGTCCAGTCAGTCATCTCGGCGCTACACGTCATGCTGGTGGAAATAACAGCGGCCCAGTTCCGGTCAATGCCCCCGTGGGAACCAGGTGAGCGTAACAGAACGCGAAGCCTACCCACAAATACCCACCTGGGCGTCATGGAGACCTCGGAACCTGATCAGTTGGCCCAATTATTAGGGGAATTAAGGGCCGAAGTGCATTCCGCCCGCCAAGAAACCAATGCCCTCAGGAGTGAACTGATAGTGTCAAAAGAATGAACTGATGAGTTGGCCAGACAACTATTACAGAGCCAGGCTGGACAAACACCTCTACCAGGACTTGGGGCAAGTCCAGCTCCTGTACCATCGAGTAACCCGGTGCAGATAAATTTACCTGGAGCCGTTCCTTTGGCTCCGCCTGAACGCTTTGCCGGAGACCCGAAAGGGTTTGCAACATTCATGAATCAATGCCGCTTGCACTTTTTATGTAGACCTGGAGCTTTCCCAAACGATCAGGCCAAGGTAGCCTTTGTACTGTCATATCTCAGCGGCAGTGCGGCGGATTGGTCCACTCCACTAGTTAACCAGGATGACCCGATTCTTCGAGATTTCCAGGGTTTTCGAACAAGCATGGAAAGACTATTCGCCCGACACTCCCGAGGACAGGCTTTGGACAACAAACTTTTATCCCTACGTCAAGGTAACCAGGATCTTTTATCTTACATTGCAACTTTCAATAGATTAGTAGTGGAAACCGAATGGCCTGAAGCCAAGCGAATCACATTATTCCATCGAGGACTTCGAGGAGAACTCAAAGATGTTTTGGCCCAAATCGTGAACCCGCCTCAAGACTGTGCTGAATATATAGATCTAGTGGTCCAGCTCGATCACAGACTTCAAACCATGAAGGCTGACCGAACCAAGTTTGAGAACAGGGTGTTGGTTAAAACCCACGTAAGCTCCAAGGGAGTAGATGTCTCAGAACCAATGCAAAGCGGGGGGTTTAAAGGACCCCTAACCCAAAAGGAGAGAGATAGAAAACGGCAACTGCAATTATGATTATATTGCGGAACTGCTGGTAATTTTCTTCGGAACTGCCCTGTAAAACCACCCAAGAAAGTTATAGGAGCAGCAGACGAAAACCATGTGAAATCTGACTCGGGAAACGACCACGCCCGGCAAGCGTAGAGGTCCGCTTGCTGAGCTTAAAGAAGGACACTCTGACCTCGCTTTTCACCATACCCACGGTCCTTGTAGATCCAGAGCAGCCATCACGCATGCACGCGGTAAAGGCGTACGTAGACAGTGGAGCCATAGGAAATTACTTGGACTGGGAATTGGCTACCAGGATGAATCTATCTCTCACCCGCAAGACCACGGCCGATGTTGTCACCACTGTAGATGGAACGGAAATTGCCTCTGGACCTGTAACTCATTCCACTGCAGAGATGACATTGCTGAGTCAAGATGGGCATCGAGAGGCTATGATGTTTGACTTAATCAAGGCCCCACAGTTTCAGCTGATACTGGGGATACCTTGGTTGGAAAAACATAATCCCTGTATTGATTGGCGAGAGAAGAGACTAACCTTCCCAGAATGTGCTCACACCTGCTACCCAAGGAAAACTCAAAACTCAGTCCTGGCCCCAGTAATTCCAGTAGCCATGCAATTACCTGTTGAATACCAACACTTTCAGGATGTCTTCCAAAAGGAACAGGCAAACACCTTACCACCTCACAGATCGTATGATTGTCAAATAGATCTTGTACCTGGAGCACAACCACCTTGCAGCAGAATCTATGCCCTTACGGAACCCGAAAATCTTCATTTGCGCCAGTACCTAGACCAGTACCTTGCTAATGGCTTCATTCGCCCGTCCAGATCCCCTGCATCTTCAGCTTTGTTCTTCGTACCGAAAAAGGAAGGCAACCTTAGAACATGTATAGACTACCGCGCACTGAATCAGATAACCATGAAGAATCGATACCCACTGCCTTTGATCCCAGAACTACTAGACCAGGTGAAGGACGCTTGTATATACACGAAACTAGACCTTCGGGGGGCATATCATCTGGTACGTGTCAAAGAGGGTGACGAATGGAAGACTGCTTTTCGCACCAACTATGGACTATTTGAGTACCAGGTGATGCCCTTCGGACTATGCAATGCACCAGCAGCCTTCCAGTTCTTCATGAACGATGTCCTCCGAGAGCTTATCGACGTTTGTGTGGTCGTTTACATCGATGACATCTTAGTATACTCTTTATCAGAATCTGAGCATGTAAAACACGTCCGAGCAGTCCTAGAGAAGTTACGCCAGCATAAATTATATGCTCAACTGGAAAAATGCATCTTCCACACTACGGTAGTGGAATTCCTTGGATTTATTCTGACCCCGAGAGGAATCCGGATGGATACACGAAAAGTAGATGCCATTCTTAATTGGCCTTCGCCAAGTTCAATCAAAGGCGTTCAAAGCATGCTTGGCTTTGCCAATTTCTACCGCAGGTTTATCCCGGACTTCTCTCACATTGTACATCCCATCACAACACTATTGCGAAAAAACAAACACTTTGTGTGGACAGAGGAAGCCGAGAACGCCTTCCAAGAGTTAAAAGCTAAATTCACATCTGCTCCCATATTAAGACACCCGCCCCCCGAGCTTCCCTACATAGTGGAAACAGATGCATCCAGTTCAGCCATGGGAGCAGTCCTTTCCCTAAAGGATCCCGAAACTAACCAGCTTCACCCAGTGGCGTTTTGGTCAAGAAAATGTTCAGCCCCCGAATTAAACTATGCCATAACAGACAAGGAGCTGCTGGCCATCAAGTCCGCCTTCAAGGCTTGGCGGCACTATCTACTGGGTGCCAGACATACCATCACGGTCATCACCGATCACCGCAACTTACAATACCTAAAGACAGCCAAAGCCCAATCTTCGCGCCAACTCCGTTGGGCATTGTTTTTCGCCGAGTTTGATTTTGTAATAACCTATCGACCAGGTTGTAAGAATGGTAAAGCAGACGCCTTGTCCCGGATTGGAATGGGAGAAGCAGAAATAACTTTAGAACCCGTACCCATAATTCCGGAACAGAGGATCCTTGGCCTGACTTCCATACAGACACTGGAGAACATTCAAAACAAGATCCACCAACTCTTTGATTCCGTTGCCCTACAGGACTGGGCAAAGAAAGGTCCAGAGTACTCTGTCATCGATGATTTACCTTATTACCAAGGCCGGCTATTTTTACCGCAAAAGGAACTACAAGAACTTGTCATTTCCCATTACCATGACACCTTAATAGAAGGGCATCCGGGTATTGCAAAAACCTAAGCTAAAATTAGGAAGCAATTTTGGTGGCCTACCTGGCGGAAGGATGTCAAGTCATTTGTCATGTCTTGTGGCATTTGTGCACAAAATAAAGGGCAAAAGAAAAAACCTGCTGGATTATTGCAACCATTAGACATACCACCTACCCTTTGGCATACCTTGTCATTAGACTTCATCACGGATTTACCCCCGTACCAAGGTTACAATATCATTCTAGTTATTGTAGATCTTTTTTCTAAAATGGCCCACTTCATTCCTTTAAAAGGGATACCTTCAGCTTCAATCCTGGCCAAGGAATTCCTTGAAAATGTTGTCCGCCTGCATGGCTTTCCTTCAGTGTTAATTTCAGATCGGGGCACTCAATTCATTTCACATATTTGGAGGAAATGCTGCCAACTGGCACAAATTGATGTTAGGCTTTCGACCAGTCACCACCCTCTGACCGACGGTCAAACGGAGAGGACCAACCAGACTCTTGAACAGTACCTCCGTTGTATGCTACATCAGTCTGAGGGGAATTGGAAAGACATTCTGTGGATCGCAGAGTATGCGTACAATAATTCCGTACACTCAGGAACTGGACAAAGTCCTTTTTTTACCAATTATGGGCACCATCCTCGAACCTCGGATTTGGACTCACCCCAGCATTTAGAGATGCCCGCAGTGGACCATCTCCACGCTGTTATTACACAAGCCTTTAAAGAAGCAACCATCCATTTGCAAAAGGCTAAGGAAAAATACAAAAAGGATGCGGATCAGCACAGAAGTAAAGCTCCTCAATACCAAATTGGGGACCAAGTATGGTTAGCCACTAAGCACTTACCACTCAAGGGGACTCGGACCTTTAACCCCAGGTATTTGGGACCTTTTTCTGTCAAGGCAATTATTAACCCAGTGGCCGTCAAGTTGGACCTACCTGCTCATATGCGAATCCATCCCATTTTCCACGTGTCTCTTTTGAAGCCAGTGCAACCAGGAACAAGGCTAACCACTCCACCTGAACCTATCCTCATAGACGGGGAGCCCGAGTTCGAAGTCAAGAATATTTTGGACTCAAAAAGAGTGAGATCAAAACTCTTTTACCTAATTGACTGGAAAGGTTATGGTCCACAGGAAAGGTCTTGGGAACCTAGTGACCACGTGCATGCACCTCGTTTAGTGAAGAGGTTCCATCGGGAATTTCCAGACAAACCACGGCCAAGGGGGAGAACGACTTTAGGAGGGGCCTTGAGGGGGAGTGCTGTCATGATGCCTGCCCCCGGAAGACCAGACCAGGCCCAGCAGCCCCGGAAGCAGGCATCATGCCACTTGGAGCATGCCCAAAAGCCCCAGTTAGGGGCTGTTTGGGTACAGTCCTGGCGCCTATGGTGCCAGGCTCATAAAGATAAAGTCAGTCCTGGCGCCATGGGCGCCAGGCTCATTATTGATAACTTACCTGAAGCAGACCATGCTGCATACTCACCTGAGGCAGACCATGCTGCATGAAGACTCAAGCCAAATGAGGCTTAGGAGGGACTATTTTACTGAAGGGACTATTTTGTTACTTGGGTGGGGCTGTGGAAGAATACTTACCTGGATCTTCTTCCAAGGCTATTTAAACCACGCCCGGACAGCCACATGTGCTTCGCGTTATTCTGCTTGCTGCAGCGTAACGCTCACCGTGTTTTCAGCAGCTCCAGTCTTCAGTCACGCCCGCTTCAGTCCTGGGACTCCTGAAACAAGAAGACAAAAAGGATAAAGGTTAGAACAGGAGTTTTAACTTTAATCCTTACCTGAATCCTGATCCATTTCGCCACTGAACTGAAAGACAGAAGTCTTTGAAGCATCGCTTCGCATTCCTACGGCGCCGCGCTGAACTCACCTGCTTGGCGGTACTTCAGCATTCCATCACGCTCTCTCCATCTCGCGGCCGCCCTCCGACACCTAAGGAGACAAAGACAGCAAGGTGAGCAAGCGGACTCTCTAAGGCCATACAAGCTACCCCAAGGACTTACCTGATTTACCACGGGAGGTACTCACCTCATTTCGGGTCGGCGCAGTCAACTCTGCTTCATCGCCGTACCCCGGCCCCTAAGGGGAGAAAGCAAGGACAATACCAGTTACCCCCCACAAAACTTACCTGATTTACCACGGGGGTCCCACCTCATCTCGGGTCAGCACAGTCAACTCTGCTTCCTCGACATACCCCGGCCCCTAAGGGGAAAAACACAATAGACTTACCTGAATCTTACCGAGTGCAATTTGGAAATCTTCGTGTGGATTAATCGGCAACCTGCAAGGAATCGGACAGAGTGAAGAGCAGACATTTGAACTCTTATGAACAATTGGACTTTAGAGTCAATACTGGAACTCACCAATTCGTCTACGCCAGTGAAGTAACTGGTCATCAACGCGCCCCTGCGGTCGACTCAGGATGGAGAGCTCATCCTTCCAAACCATCAGGTGAGACTAAGGAGGGGACATCAAGAGTGATCAGTGGGAAGACAACGGGAGTGGGGAAGGTGGGTTGACACTCAATTCCACGGGTGGTTAATTCCTCTTCTCCTTTGCAGAAGAATATTCTTGCGAGCCAGACAAACTAGGCTGAGCGGGCCAGTCCAGTCAGTCATCTCGGCGCTACACGTCACGCTGGTGGAAATAACAGCAGCCCAGTTCCAGTCGACGCCCCCGTGGGAACCAGGTGAGCGTAACACTGACTTCCTTTACTTCGCGCGTTTCACTGCCGGTATTTCATGCAGCTACCAAGGGGGCAGTTCTAATGGGAAGCATGTACATATGCGTTATTGCTATCTCTTCATTATATTAATTTTTTATGTGTACAGCTAGTAACGGTGCAGGAACTTACTTCGCGTTGTCTTTTCGTTTCGTTTGTTCTTCCCGGATGCGATACACAGCGCCTGCGTGTTTCCTGAACACGTGTTAAATACTTTTTAATGGAGTGCTGCGCTGCTGCCTTTCTTTGATGATGGCGTTTTTACAGGCGCCATATTGGGTGTTGTACGAGCGTGTTACTGCTATGCAGACGTTGCATGCCTTTGAATATTCAGTGTTCCATATAGTCTCTTTGTATATTCAGGATTGCAGTACTTTTCTGCAGTTTTTTTTTTATTGCGCACATGGTACCATTTCTTCACGTGTCACATATGTAATTTGTCTTTTAAGAATACAGTAAATAGAATGTGCATTTTTACTCCGTCCATTATCCCCTCAATTGTTAAGTTCATTTTTCCCCAAAGGCCCCCGCTGCTTGATCTTATAGTAATTGAACTAAGGGCATCGATTACCACATCAAAATCTTATATTGATGTGACTGGCATTTCTTCGCATACCACTTATATAGTTCAAATTGTACGAATTTTCCAACTGGAGCGTGCATTTATATTGCATATGTCATTCCTGTATTTAGCTAGTTCCTTTTACAGTTTCCAAAGGCCTCACCTCCCAGAGCTAGTGATGGGTAATCTGAGGGCATCCATTGCCATATTCAAATCTAGTGTTCCAATGGATAACAGAGTATAATACAGATCCATCTGGGCTGCCAGATTGTTATTGGCTTAGTCAGTTTTCAGCTCACCGTTCTTTAGTGGACAAAAAGACCCCATTCGATGGCGATGTTTGGTCCATCTTTGACTGAATTAAGGTCAAATATCCACTTTGGTTGCAGTTTTCTCAGTTTTAAATCTCTGTCCCCACCTCTTGGATGCATAAGGACTGTTTGTATAATGAACCAGTATATGTCATTGTGAGAGTGTTTTGCCTGCTTATAGTGTTCCCCTAGTGGCTTATCTGCTACAATGTTTTTAATGCACTAACAGTGCTCACAGATCCTTTGTCGTATTGGTCTTTTCGTTTTAGATTTAGATTAGATTTGAATGTGGTAATCAATGCCCTTAGTTCAATTACTATAAGATCAAGCAGCGGGGGCCTTTGGGGAAAAAAGAACTTAACAATTGAAGGGATAATGGACGGAGTAAAATGCACATTCTATTTACTATATTCTTAAAAGACAAATGACATATGTGACACGTGAAGAAATGGTACCACGTGCGCAATAAAAAGAAAAAACTGCAGAAAAGTACTGCAGTCCTGAATATATAAAGAGACTATATAGAACACTGAACATTCAAAGGCACGCACCATCTGCATAGCAGTAACACGCTCGAACAACACCCAATGTGGCACCTGTAAACACGCCATCATCAAAGAAAGACAGTGGCGCAGCACTCCATTAAAAAGTATTTAACACGTGTTCAGGAAACACTCAGGCACTGCGTATCGCATCCGGCAAGAACAAACGAAACAAAAAGACAACACGAAGTAAGTACCCGCGCCGTGACTAGCTGTACACATGAAAAATGAATATAATGAAGAGACAGCAATAACGCATATGTACATGTTTCCCATCAGAACTGCCCCCTTGGTAGACGCATGAAATACCGGCGGTGAAACGCGCGAAGTAAAGGAAGTCAGCTTTAAATCCCTGAGAGACCCCAGTGGATAACGTGTGTGAACAACCCCCCCCCCCGTGGGACAGAGGAATACAGTGCACGACTAGCAAGGAAAACATCCTATTTATCCAATAAATGCAACGCAAGTGTTCCCATTATGGATATGTGAATAAGAGTTCCTAAGTACGACAGGGACAATATTGATATATACCCTTTTCCCTAGAATTATACCAGTGGTATACAAGTAACAACATGTTGGTACTAGGTAAAATTATACACATATAAAACGACTACACAAGTATAATAGGCAGAATGATTAATAGACACCCAATAATACGTATGCCTTAAAAAAATCATAAATTATGTGTTGATAAAACTGCACATATGATGTGTGACAAAAATGTGTGTCCTATTATACAACAGACTCTGGGAAAAAAAGGATGATTCCCTTTTTAAAAATATGCCCAAAAGTGTTGAAGTAATTAAACACATAAATGCTTTTTGCACTTTTTTCCACTAGTGTGATAATAATTACCACTGATGGAGGATCTTCAGAATAATGACACCTGAAAAGTGCCTTCTCATACGTTTCAAAGCAATTGGAGCTTAGTGCAAGACTCCCTCACCACAGACAATAGAGATGATACACAGGTATAGTTCTTTTTTTAAATTAAGACTTGTTGGTCTTTTACAACACCTAATGCGAAGTCCCTCGTATACCATCAAAACATGCTGAAGATTTCCATGTGTGTCTGAAGAGCAGTGTCCTGAAGACGGGCCCAAGAGAGTTTACATCTTAGATTTAGCCAACAGTAGACACAAATTCTTTGATCTAGAAACATGATCAAGTATTCAGTGTTGACACATCTAGTGTTGAATGAAAAAAGGGAGGGCAAACATGGTGATATGTGTTTTGAATAATGCCCCTCACCTCTCAATGCTAACCTCACTTTCTACCCCTGCACAAATAATGAGCATGTGTATAAAAGTTGAGACAATTCATTTCTCACACAGAGTTGCATCGTAATGATGTCTGTATTTTACATGTTTATAGTTTGTGTTAAAATATTACGTATATTGATTAAAATATTAACTTGTTTTTCTAATATCCTGTGTAGCCCTGTCTAAGTTATATATGACAGCTCTATGTACTTGGTCAAGTGGGACATGCACAATTTGAACGTATGTAGAGTGGGTAGCCGTAGTGTGGAATTGTTTTTTCTGATATAAGCTAAAGGTAGAGCAGGCAGAAAAACAGAAAGAAACGATCACCAGTTGGAACTGGCCAAGCTTCAAGTTTCAAATGGATCCAAGGGATCTAGACATGGGTCTGGGTGCTCCTCTCATCCAGAATTTCCTAAAGATCTGCTCAGTGTGTATGATGAGAAGAATGGCATTATGGACTGGTTGAATGCACTTGAGTATGCATGTGAAGTTGAAGAGGTTGTAAATGCTGATAAGATTGCATGGTTGCTCAGCAGACTACCCCATTCTGGCTGCAGTGCTATTATGGAAATGTCAAAAGCTGAAAGAGTAGACTTTGCAATGTTGAAGCAAACTCTAATCTTAAAGTTTGGGAAGACACCTGCCCAGTACTTGACGAGGTTTAGAGAGTACAAAAAGAAAGACAGTAGTACTTGGGTTTCATATGTGACTGATTCTTTGAAAATCTTGACTGGTTAGGTTGAAGGATATACGGTCTCCACTTTCGAGGGTTTGATATGTCTTGTCATGCTTGAACATATTTTTGCATCTTGTTCCCCTTTGGTAGATTCAAAGGAGTTAGATCCTAAGAAGCTGGCCATTGCAGCAGATTTGTGGGTGTCACATAGAGTGTCCCATAAGGACAAGAAACATCCCGGTAAGCAGGAGGAGGGGGAAAAGTCCAAAGATAAAGAGTGTGGGGAATCTGATAAAACTTCCTCCAAAAGAGCCACAAAAATAAAAATAAGGGTAAGTCACAAGAGAACACACAGGATAGTGGAGGTTATCCTCCAAATCAGAACTCTGGTTACAATTAGCCTCCCTATGCCACAAGACCCAGTGGATCATGTGTGGCTTGTGGAGCGAGTGACCATGTGAAGGGGGACCCCAGATGTAAGGACAAAACCTTGGGGGTCCACCCTGCTAATCTGGCCTTCTCCTCATATGAGGAAGTTGAGATTACAGGGGCATTCTTCTCCTCATACTCCTTCCCCAGTGGGGTAGATTCTGAAGTAGTTTTAGTTTCCCTGGGTTCCTGGGAGCCTAAAGTCTAAGAGGCTTATGCTAGGATTCCTGATAATACCAAGCACTACTTTAAGGACAGTTTGTTTTTTTGTTTATTCATTTGTAATGCGTGCCAGACCTGGGGGTATAAGGGCGCAACAGTTACCAAAAATGCAAGGCTTAGGTTACAAAGTTGCAGGCAATAAACAGAATATAAACATATATACAGCAGGCATGTGCCAGGAATTACTTTGAGAGAATATACAGATACATTACCAAGGTGTAAAAAGCAAAGCAGTCGAGCTCACAGGTCAGTAGATTTGAGCAGGTTAATGTAGTTGCGTCTAAAATGTAGGTAGGGCTGATCTTCTCTAAGGGGGTGTGACAGAGAGTTCCAGTTACAGGAAATCTGCTACCACCTGCCTTGGCGAGCTTGAATCTGGGAACCGTGAGGCAGTTGGCGTTACCCAGTCTCATAGGTCTGGTGGAAGTTTGTCTATGGAGTCTATCCATGAGATAGCTGGGGGCAGCATTGTTTAGTGCTTTGTGGGTGAGTGATGCAGTCTTTAGAAGGATTTTATTATGGTTCGAGAGCCAATTGTTTTGGTGTCTAGTCGCTGAAATGTGCGATCTTCTGGTCACACCAAGTGCAGTTCTTATGGCATTGTTTTGGAGGATTTGTATCCTCTGAATAATAGATTTATTGGCGCTGATGTAGAGGGTGTTGCAATAATCTAGCCTGGAGAGTATTAGGGCTCTGGCCAGAATCATGCAGTTGTCATTTGTCAAAAAGGGTTTGCCAGTCCTGATGAGCTTACAAGTGTAGGCAGTCGCGCAGGCGATTAATTTCACTTGTTTGTCCAAGGAGAGGGTGGAGTCAAGGTAGAAAGCAAGGGTCTTTACCTCCTTAGCCACCTTGATGGAGTTCCCATCAATAGTGAAGGATGAGTTCTCCTGGCCTAGTTTCTTAAAGGCGATGTGGGTGCCCAGGATGATAAGCTCAGTCTTGTCATCATTCAGGCATAGACCGTGGGTGGGCATCCATGCCTGGATGATGAGATACACTCTATTCACCAACGCCAAATCCTTGTCATTATCCCTGGAAAGTGGGAGGAGAATCTGAGTATCATCTGCATAGTTGGTGTAGGTGATACCCAGAAGGTCCAGATCATCAAACAGGGGCTTGGTAAATATATTGTATAAAGTAGGGTAGACACATGAGCCCTAGGGGACACCGCACATGATGGGAATAGGGTCAGCCGCTGCTGAAGGGGAGAAGACCCTCATGGTTCTGTCGCTCAGGAATGATTCTATCCAGGTAATGGCCTCAGTGGAGAGGTGGGCCGCAGAGTCCAGGTGGCCACATAAGACCTTGTGGTCCACGAGGCCGAATGCAGCTGATAGGTCAAAGAGTAGGAGGAGGGCTGTTTTGTATTTGTCTCTTAGTTCATCGACTTGAGTTTTCAAGTCGAGAGTGCGGTTTATGTCGCATGTAAGGGGTGGGAGCCTGATTGTCTTGCTCCCAAGAGTTTATGGTGTTCCAAGTATTTTTGGATCTGAGTACAGGCGACCTTATCAAGTATTTTGAGGAGGAAGAGTACCGTCGTAATAGGATGGTAATTGGTGGGTATTAGTGGATCCAGGGTTTGCTTCTTTAACAGTGGGAGCACCCAGGATTGCTTCAGATTAGTAGGAATGGTACCAGATGAGAAGGAGGCAGTGATACGTTTGGATACCAAAGGGGCAAGATCTCTTGCGTCATCTTTTATAATATGTGCTGGGCATAAGTCGCCCGGCAGTTGGAAGGCTTAAGGGAGAGAATGACTTTTTCTACCTCGAGTACGGATGTTTTAGTGAAGTGGAATCTGGCTGGACGGTCAGGTGATATTTCGCTAGTGGGAGGGTCTATGTTATTCGGTTGGGATGGCGAGTTGAGGGAGGCTTTTTTTTGGCTATTTTATTTTGGAGGGTGGTTACCTTGTTAGAGAGTGCACCATGTTTTGTTTTTAATCCAGATATCAGGTGTGGAGATAGGAGACACTAATTCTTTTAATATAGTGAATAATTCCTTCATACTGGAATTGGCATTAGAGATGCATTCATTATAGGAGTTACGTTTAGCCAGACAAATTTCCTTTTTATATTGGGAAGAGATTTTAGTTAGTTTGGACTAGTTGGCTTCTGAAGGGAGTAGTCTCCAGCTAGTTTCTCAGCTCCTCTTTAGGAGTCGTAAATCCTTTAGATGAGAGGCGAACCACTTGTTTATGTGAGATTTGGGCATGCTAGGTCTGAGTTTAAGTGGAGCAATTTTGTCAAGTACAGTTAGCATAATTTTATTGTATTCATTGACCAATGTACCTGGATCCAAGTTGTCAGCCAATGAGTTGAGGGTCGGGAGAATGGCAGGGATCACTTTGTCCACTGTAATGTTGTTTTTGTTCCTTGTTAAACACGGTGGGGAAGCTGGTATGACTAGCAGGAGTGGTCTGGTAGTGGACAGTGTGGAAGACACGAGGAAGTGGTCTGTCCACAATTATTGGGAGATGGAGATGATGTTGGCCGTGCAGTTGTACTCAGCCACCCAGTCTAGAGGTCTCCCTTTGTTGTGGGTGGGTTTGTAAATTTTTTGGTAGAGGCCGAGTTCGGACAGAGTGTTAGCTATGATTAATGCATGCTTATCTAGCAGATCGTTGAATCCTAAATTGAAGTCGCCTAGTAATAATAGTTGAGTGGTGGTTTTGAGGTTGTCGGAGACTATAGTGTAGATGTCCTCCTCAAACGTTCCAAGTGGGCCAAGGGGGTCTGTAGATTTGGTGGATAGTGATAGTCTGGGAGTTGATTAGAGGGAGTTTAACGGTCAGGACTTTGCAGGATTGCATGGATTGTGGGGGAGCAGGTCTCAGAGCGAGGCTAGTTTTGGATATAATGGCAATACCCCCACCTTGTGTGTTATCTGTGTCCTGTCTAAGGGCTTCATTACGAGTTGGGAGGTAACGCTGGTGGTATTACCGCCGGTGCTATTAGCCCTACTGCCAAACTCCCCGACGCTATTAGCGCTGGATCACGGGTTTGGCGGAGCAGTTAGTGCCCATTCCCCATTGGGCCCATTCGGGAATTCCTCATTCCCCATTGGTCCCAATGGGGAAAATTCGCGCTATTACCGCCGGCGGATTTCCCGCCGGCGGTAATAGTGCTGAAAATTTTGCCGCGGATTTCCACCAAGGCCATGATCTGGCGGACCCTTAAATGCAGCAGTAATAGCATTACCACCGCATTTAAGGGTTACCGCCAAACTCGTGATGAGGCCCTAAGTATTGTATAGCCGTCAGGGACAGCTAGTGAGAGCAATGGTCCTGCCGCATCATGTAACCATGATTCAGAGATGGCCAAGAAATCCAGGTTATCTGCCAGTATTAGGTCAGAGATATCCGTTGCGTGGGCAACCAGGGGCCTAGCATTTATAAGAGCTGCTTTAAGTGGGTGGGCATCAGTTGTGGCTGTGGCATGAGTTGGAATAGTTGGTATTGAGTCAACTATCTTAGGTTTATGCCTGATATGATGCTTGGTGGTAGTATGCGGGTGAAGCGGGATAGTGAGTGTTGGAATTGTTAGACTCTTTACAGGTATGGAGGTTCGTTTTCTTGTTTGTCGATGGCAATGATCTTTTGAGGGGTTCATGAAGTTTGGTTAATCTGGAACGAGTCTAGAATTCCTAGAATTTAAAGAGCCGGGTTGACTGTGAGTGAGCTCGATATGGTCGAGTAGCCAGATTAGCCGGAGATAGGAAGGCTATATATTGGCATTTTGGTCAGGTTAGGTGGGACTTGTACACCAAAGGGAGGGAGCCAGTTGCAGTACACTAGGAGAATAGTTATAGTTTTTATACTGACAATGTGAAGGCTGTGGAAATTGGTGTGCATGTTTGTGAAGGAAATTGGATAGTGGTTGGGGCATTCCACATGGCGTAAAATAAACAGTTGGCTAGTTCAAGGGCAATTCAATGACACAAACTGAGCAATAGGCTAGTTCAGTGGGCACAAAGTCATCAGTAGGCTAGTTCAGTGTGCAATTAAATGGCACAAGATGAGCAGTAGCATCGAAATAGGCTAGTCTAACATATGCATGGTGAGTAGGCATCAAAAAAGGCTAGTCTAACATATGCATTGGGAGTAGGCATCAAAATAGGCTAGTCTAACATATGCATGGCGATTAGGCATCAAAATAGGCTAGTCTAACAAATGCATGGCGAGTAGAGGTCAGAGATAAGTTCGAGTGATGTGGGCATGGCTATTGTGGAACAGAGTGGGCTGATCTAGCATGTTTAGCGATTTGCTAATCAGGGTAAGCTAATGAATATGGTACGTGGATATCAAGATACACACGTCTGTTGTATGAACGCTAGATACAATAGGGTGGGAGGCAGACAATTTCTGTATAGAAGGTTTTTGGTGAGGTAAGAGTTTACAATTAGTGGAAATGATAAAGTGATAATACATTGCTACAAGGCTGTATGTTATCACAGTCAGGCAAACAATTATGCAGTAATCATAGATGTGAATAGCTGAACTAATGGAAGACAGAATCAGGGTCACGGTTGGTGGAGAGAGTCGTTATGCACTGACTGCTTAGGGGTGTGCATACGAGGACAGGCATTGGCAACAAGTGGGATGACGTTTACAAGTAACAAGTCTGGTAGGGCACAAAGTACTTATCTCTGGAACAAGGAGATTGAGGGAGTTATCCATGTTTGTGGCTGGCAGAAGTTTCCTCTAGGCTTCAACACTGCCGAGGACAGGCAGAAGACAGGCTCGCTAGCCTTCATGGTCGGGCCTTAAAGAAGCATGGCCAGCTCTCGCCATCCAGCGGTGATGCATCCAGGAAATAGGGCTGCTGGGCCAATCACGGGCCGTCATGGCACGTGTGGTTGCTTGGCAACCAATCAAACAATAATACAGGCAGCCATTTTGTGAGGGACCCGTGTGTGGTAATGGCTGGCGGGGGTTTTACCACATGCGTTGGCTGGATAATTCCTGAAGGTGCTCCAAGGTAATTTGCATTGGGCATCAACTGGCAGCAGGGCACGATTGTAGAATCTCTGTGCTTTCAGTGTGCTGATTAATGGAGTAGATACTCCTGCTCTTAGGGATAGTGGGTGCAGCAGAACTGTAGTGGATTCTACCTTGGTAGACCCATAGGAAGTTGCCAGAGCTCCTCTGATGCCCACTAAGTTGGCTGATGGCCCACCTCTCAAGTTGCCAGTTATACCTCTAAATCTTACTATAAATGGTACAGTGGTCAGAATTCCAGTGAGCATTCAGAGAGATGTCCCATGAAAGGTCTTGCTGGGAAATGATCTCAAAGCTTTAGGGCTTGTGGGAGATACAGCAGAAAGACCCTGCACAAGGTCACAAACAAGGGCAGCACTGGCCAATACCACTGCCATGCCCAAGCCAAAAGGGAAGCACAAGGCTAAAGGAGTCAGGAAAGACAAAATAGGGAAAGAGAACATTCCCCCTAATTCACCTACCACTGAGGGGGAGGTAGCTGGTCAAATACCTGGACCTGATGAATTAGAGGTGTTACCTGAAGTATTTGATCCAAATGACCATCCTGAACTAAATCAATAGTTAGTAGAAGGTGGTCCTGACAGGGATGAATTCAGTAAGGGCCAATGTGAGTGCCCATCTCTGGAAG
Organism: Ambystoma mexicanum; assembly: GCF_040938575.1. Taxonomy (NCBI): domain Eukaryota; kingdom Metazoa; phylum Chordata; class Amphibia; order Caudata; family Ambystomatidae; genus Ambystoma; species Ambystoma mexicanum. The sequence goes on along the minus strand of NC_090930.1, from coordinate 495,121,123 downwards.
GCCTAAGGAGACAGGCCTGCTCCCAATTTGAGGCTGAACCTCCTGGGAAGCATAGGATTCATTGGGAAGGTGGGCTCCTCTACAGTGAGCCTCCATAGTCTACAGAAGGAGACCATAGGAGATTGGTGCTTCCCCTTGCTGTAAGACCCTTCCTCCTGCAGATGGAGCATGCAGTGCTCCTTGCTGGTCACCTTGGTATCAAGAGAACCAAGCAAAGGTTATCCATGCATTTCTACTGGCACAAGATGGGGGTGCAAGTAGAAAGTCACTGCAGGCGTTGTGCAGGCTGCCAGTTATCTGGTAAGAGTGGCTCAACAATCCAAGCTCCACTGGTACCACTCCCAGTTGTGGGGCACCATTTGAGAGGGTAGGGATCGACATTGTTGGTACCCTTGACCCCCAATCATCCTCAGGCAAAAGGTTTATCCTGGTGCTTGTTGACCATGCCACCAGGTATCCTGAGCCCATCCCATTGAAGACTGTGACTGCCAAGTCAGTTGCAGAAGCTTTACTTGGCATATTTACTAGGGTTGGCTTCCCTAAACAAGTTGTGTCTGATAGGGGAAGCAACTTTATGTCAAAGTATATGCCGGCCATGTGGAAGGAATGTGGGGTCATCTATAAGTTTTCATCCGCATATCACCCACAAACAAATGGTCTAGTTGAAAGGTTTGTGACCACAAAAGTGATGGGTGGAAGGTTTTGAATGAATCTGTACCACTGGCATTGCTCTGGGTAACCTTCCACACCACTGTTTTTTAGCCCGTCTGCGCCATTGCAAAAGGGGTCCAGCCATATGCAAATCAGTCAGGCACTGCCACCAATGGTAGCAGCCCAGCCCGAACTGCTAAGCCAGGTCCCCTCTGCACGGAAACACAAGCAACCCCAGACATGTTTCGGCCTTGTTGGGCCTCCTCAGTGAGGTGCAGCTTGGTTCCCTATGGTGCAGCGAGCAAGGGACCCACGTCTGGGCATACCCTCTCTCACATAGTGAGACAAACTGTGACCACAAAAGTGATGGGTGGAAGGTTTTGAATGAATCTGTACCACTGGCATTGCTCTGGGTAACCTTCCACACCACCGTATTTTAGCCCGTCTGCGCCATTGCAAAAGAGGTCCAGCCATATGCAAATCAGTCAGGTACTGCCACCAATGGTAGCAGCCCAGCCCGAACTGCTAGGCCAGGTCCCCTCTGCACGGAAACACAAGCAACCCCAGACATGCTTCGGCCTTGTTGGGCCTCCTCAGTGAGGTGCAGCTTGGTTCTCTATGGCGCAGCGAGCAAGGGACCCACGTCTGGGCATAGCCTCTCTCACATAGTGAGACAAACTGTGACCACAAAAGTCATTGGTGGCAGTACCTGACTGATTTGCATATGGCTGGACCCCTTTTGCAAAGGTGCAGACGGGCTAAAAAACGGTGGTGTGGAAGGTTGCCCAGAGCATCGCCAGTGGTACAGATTCATTCGAAACCTTCCACCCATTGCTTTTGTGATCACAGTTTGTCTCACTATGTGAGAGAGGGTATGCCCAGACGCGGGTCCCTTGCTCGCTGCGCCATAGGGAACCAAGCTGCACCTCACTGAGGAGGCCCAACAAGGCTGAAACATGTCTGAGTTTGCTTGTGTTTCCGTGTAGAGGGGACCTGGCCTAGCAGTTCGGGCTGGGCTGCTACCATTGGTGGCAGTACCTGACTGATTTGCATATGGCTGGACCCCTTTTGCAATGGTGCAGACGGACTAAAAACGGTGGTGTGGAAGGTTGCCCAGAGCAACGCCAGTGGTACAGATTCATTCAAAACCTTCCATCCTTTACTTTTGTGGTCACAGTTTGTCTCACTATGAGAGAGAGGGTATGCCCAGACATGGGTCCCTTGCTCACTGCGCCATAGGGAACCAAGCTGCACCTCACTGAGGAGGCCCAACAAGGCCGAAACATGTCTGGGTTGCTTGTGTTTCTGTGCAGAGGGGACCTGGCCTAGCAGTTCGGGCTGGGCTGCTACCATTGGTGGCATTACCTGACTGATTTGCATATGGCTGGAACCCTTTTGCAATGGCGCACACAGGCTAAAAAACGGTGGTGTGGAAGGTTGCCCAGAGCAACGCCAGTGGTACAGATTCATTCAAAACCTTCCACCCATTACTTTTGTGGTTACAGTTTGTCGCACTATGTGAGAGAGGGTATGCCCAGACGTGGGTCCCTTGCTCGCTGCGCCATAGGGAACCAAGCTGCACCTCACTGAGGAGGCCCAACAAGGCCAAAACATGTCTGGGGTTGCTTGTGTTTCTGTGCAGATGGGACCTGGCCTAGCAGTTCAGGCTGGGCTGCTACCATTGGTGGCAGTACCTGACTGATTTGCATATGGCTGGACCCCTTTTGCAATGGCGCAGACGGGCTTAAAAACGGTGGTGTGGAAGGTTGCCCAGAGCAACGCCAGTGGTACAGATTCATTCAAAACCTTCCACCCATTACTTTTGTGGTCACAGTTTGTCTCAATATGTGAGAGAGGGTATGCCCAGACGTGGGTCCCTTGCTCGCTGCGCCATAGGGAACCAAGCTGCACCTCACTGAGGAGGCCCAACAAGGCCGAAACATGTCTGGGGTTGCTTGTGTTTCCATGCAGAGGGGACCTGGCCTAGCAGTTCGGGCTGGGATGCTTCCATTGGTGGCAGTACCTGACTGATTTGCATATGGCTAGACCCCTTTTGCAATGGAGCAGACGGGCTAAAATACGGTGGTGTGGAAGGTTGCCCAGAGCAACGCCAGTGGTACAGATTTATTCAAAACCTTCCACCCATTACTTTTGTGGTCACTAGTTGAAAGGTTTAACAGAACCTTAAAAAGCATTATTGGGGCTCTGGAAGAACCCCAAAGAAGAAAATGGGATCTTCTAATGCCATGCTTACTGTTTGCCTACAGAGAGGACCCTCATGAGGGTGTTGGCTTCAGCCCCTTCGAGCTTCTGTTTGGTCACCCTGTGAGGGGACCCTTACCCATTGTCAAGGAGGGATAGGAGATACCCACTCCCCTCATTACTACCAACGTAGTGGACTATGTGATAGGGCTCAGAAAAATAATGGTACTCCCTCATCAATTTCACACCAGGTCAGCAATCCTGATCACGAATCATATATGGCCTAGAGCTTTACAGGACACTTGGTCAGGCCATTACACAGTTGTGGAGTCACTGGATGAGGTCAACTATTTAGTGGACCTTGGAAGGGCTGGACAGGTACCAAAAGTGTTCCATGTAAATAGGCTGAAGGCTTTTATCCCAAGAGTTGAAATTGCTGCACTGCTGGCTTCAGATGTTGAGGAGGAGGAGTCAGAACCTCTCCCTGACCTGTTCCAGGGCAGTCCTTTAGACAGCTCCATTGAGGGTGTCCAAGTGGCCCCTCACCTGACTGCTGATTAACAAGCAGAGGTGCAAAGTTTGCTAGGCAACTTTCCCCCTTGATCTCACAGTCTGCTAGTTTGACACCTTGGTGCAAATATGACATTGGCACAGGAGACAGTGTACCTACCAAAAGTAGGTGATACAGGATGTCAGACAAAGTAAGGTCTTACATTAAGACAGAGGTCAACAAAATGTTGGATCTTGGGGTGATTGAACCCTCTAGTAGTCTTTGGTCCAGCTCTGTGGTTCTGGTTCCAAAGGCAAGCACCTCTGAGCTGAGGTTCTGTGTGGATTGAAAGGCTCTGAATGCTGTCACCAGACAGATGCATACCCCTTGCTTAGAACAGATGAGCTGGTGGATACTTTGGTTGCCTCCAAATACCTCAGCACATTTGACCTCACTGCAGGATATTGGCAAATAGCCCTTGCAGAACATGCCAAGGAGAAGACAGCTTTCTCAACACCAGAGGGCCTTTACCAGTTCAGGGTAATGCCTTTTGGGTTGAAGAATGCCCCTGCCACTTTCCAGAGGCTTGTGAATCATGTCCTTAATGGCTTGGATGAATTCTGTCTACTATATCTGGATGATATAGCTGTTTTCAGTGCTACCTGGGAGGATCATGTGAAGCACCTCAAGATTGTGCTGCATGCTCTTCAGAAGGCCCACTCGACCATAAAGGCCAGTAAGTGCCAGATTGGGCAAGGAGCAGTGGTCTACCTTGGACAAGAAGTAGGTGGAAGGAGGATACAGCCACTACCCAGTAAAGTGCAAGCATTACAGGAATGGCCTACCCCCACTACTCAGACCCAAGTTGAGCCTTTTTAGGACTCACTGGGTACTGCAGAAATTTCATGGCACACTATGGCACCATAGCTGCCCCTCTGACTGCTCTCACAACTCCTAAGAAACCCAAGAAGATAACTTGGTCTGAAGAGTGTGGGAAGGCCTTCAATGGCTTAAAAGACACATTATGCCAGGCCCCTGTTCTCAGGACCCCTGATTACCAAAGACCTTTTATTGGCTAGACAGATGGCTCCAACACTGGGATCGGAGCTGTACTATCACAAGTAGATCAGAAGGGTAAAGAACACCCTACTGGCTTCATTAGTCGCCAGTTTAAGGACAGAGAGCTATGATGGTCCACAGTAGAGAAAGAATATTTCTCTGTTGTGTGAGCCCTAAGGCAGCTGAGGCCGTACCTCTATGGGACCCACTTCACTGTGAAAACTGACCATTAGCCCTTAAAGTGGTTAATGAACATGAAGGGAGAGAATCCAAAGTTGCTCAGGTGGTCCATAAGTCTGCAAGGCTTTGACTTCACTATTGAGCATAGGCCAGGTGTCCAACATAGCAATGCTGATGGGTTGTCCAGAATGTTTAACCGACCTGAACATGAGACTCATGGATTCATAGATTAATTGCCCCTGTCCTTGGTCTGGGAGGGGCGAGTGTTAGGAAAGATTCCCAGTTATGTGTAATTTTCCCTACAGTTGTGTACCTACCAACTTTTTGCTGATGTCTGAACACCATAGTCTGACTTTACCAGAGGAGCACAGCCTTTTGCTGCACTCCCCTGGGCTTTTCGCTCACTTCTTATATGGAAACTGACATGCCCTTATAGTTGGAGCTAGTAGACCAAAGGGCTGTAGCAGGGAGGTATTTAGGGAGATAGAGCTGGACGTAACAGGGTCCCAGGCCCCAGGAAGCCTTGTGGGTGATGCAGAAATTGATCCTAGCAGCAACCGGGAGCCAATGGAGAGAAATTACCGCTGGAGAGATGCAATTCCTGCCCTTGAGGGCAAGAATAAGTCTTAAAGTCCTTTTCTGAATTAGTTGAAGGGGACGAAGGGAGGAAGAAGGAAGATTGAGGAAGAGGCTGTTATAGTAGTCAAGCCTAGAAAGGACCAGAACTCTGGAGGCATTGAGTTTCTGGGGGAAAGTGAGGAAAGGGAGAATACCTCTGAGGAAGTGCAGATGATACCAAGATTATTTGCCTCACAGGAGGGAGAGGGGAGTGGGCCATTAGAGGATGGCCAGAGGGAGAGAGAGGGAAGTGGGGAGCAGGGGTCCCAATGGAAAAGATCTCATTATTACTGGCATTAAGGCAGAGATCATTGGCAGCGCACCAAGACTGACTGGCAGTCAGACAGTCTGGGATGAGAGAGGAGGAGGAGGAAGGAAAGCTCTGTGTCGTCTACATAACACTGGAAGTGAGGAGTGAAAGAAGGGATAAGATGGGCCAAAGGGGAAAAGTAGATGTTGAAATGCAAGAGGAAAGAGCCTTGAGGGACGCCACAGGTGAAGAGTGTGATAGGGGAGAGGAATGGGCCCAGTTGGACCCTGGAAGGTCTGTTGGAGAGGAAGGAGGTCAATCAGTCCAGAGCCAGACCCATAATGCCAAGGTTGTGACAGAGCCAATTTATCAGGTAGGCACGATTGACCAGATCAAAGGCAGAGTAGAGATCCAGGACCATAAAAACAAAAGGAGAGTTAGAGTCAGGATTACAGAGCACATCATCACAGGTGTTAAGTAGAGCAATTTCCATGCCTCTAACTGCTCTGAAGCCAGACTGATGGTCATGGAGACAGCCGACAGAATGAGAGTTTTGGGTCAGTTGGAAGATGGCAAGCTTCGCGAGGAGTCAAGGGAGCCAAGATAGCTGGGGAGGGAGGAGTGAGGGGGTAGAGGAGAGAGAGGACAGAGTTGCCAGCATTTTGGAAATGAAGAGGAGATGTGGAGGCTCCAGATGGATTGGCGAGTTCCATGCAGATTTTGAACAGTTCGCCAGATTTGTTAGTGGCTCCGGAGATGTAGGCTTGGATATGAGACCTCTTTTTAAAGCACGTGGAGAGTCTGTATTGCCTTTGGAGCAGGGGACAGGCCAGTTTGCAAGGTTGCCGTTGTTTTACCTCCATCACCAGTAGGAGTATCTGTGGAAGGTTGTTATTGTTGGTTAAAGATCCAGCAATTGTGTTGTGCTCTAGCACATTTTGGCACTTTAAACACCTGAACTGGGACTTATGCTGAGTAGCCATTCCATAACCACTCGTTTACATGCAGGTGATCTTGCATGTCATATCACCTGCCGGACAAGTGAACGGGATAACATTTCTCTGTGCCTTGTCAAATGGCAAGCCACCTTATTAATGTATGAACTTGCAGAACCTTAAATTACAGAATCAACATTTTAATACTGAGTACAATCTGAATTATGGTAGTAGCAGGAAACCAGCGTGATTCCCTTAGTGAAACTAACTTGCCCGTCTCTCAGCCAGCAGCAGGTTGAGCTCTCAGAGATTACCAACTGTGGGGTAACTGCAAGTCCAATTGATGTACTAGAGTGAGATACACATAACCAACATGTCACACTACAAACCCGAACATGCTACTACCAGGTTTTTAAAGGGGACAGCGCTGTGGGTGATGAGGGTCACTGCAATATTTGTGAAGTACATTTTGTAGGGTTGTTTATAATGGAGAACCCAGTATGTGAGTAATGATGCAGAGAGAAAAATACAAAGTCGGACAATGGTGAATGTACTAGAGATATGCACCACATTTAGCTAAGAGAGCATTCATTAGTGTTTACTTGGAGGATTTTAGGCACTCTGGTCGATGTCTACTAACGTAAACAGTGTATAAATATAGTAGATGTTACATTATTAATTGATGTTCCTGCTGATCACTTTGGTTAACATGCCATTTCAGACACAGTTAGGAGAGGCCTCCGCTTGCCCATTCAACAAGAGGTCTCCTGCCTCCCATTTTATAGAACTCCTAAGCTCCCTGTCCACGCCTTGCTTGCCAGCCGTTTTAGCCCAGTCAAACACTTGATTGACTAGCCTGGTATTGTGACCTCCACCTGGAAGAATCCGTTGTTAGAAAACTCAGCAAACCTCTGCAACGAGCCACACAAGACCCTGGACCCCTGCACGACTAGAGAGAGTCTTGTGCTCACCCTCCCCAGGGCAAAAGCTTTCCAAAGCCCCCTGCCTCTCTCCTTACAGAACTGATTACCTGTCTGTCCCTGTCCTGCTTCCAAGATATTTTAGCCCAGGCGGACTCCTGATTGGCCAGCCTTGTCATATGCCATCTAAATGCTACCTGTCCACATGTATCCCAGCGCCAGGCATCACTGAAAAGACATCTAAGTTAAGAACAAGGTCTGTTTTGCCCTGTTAGTACCTGTTAGATGCTAGAACCAAACAGTATGTCTCATTTCCCTCTCTGTCCAGTTTCAGATTCACATACATACAGATCGACAATGTGAGTCAAATTTCCTACATCTACCGGATCACTGTTATGAACTGCCAGAAATACATATTCTACCTGAACATTTTAACCAGCATTTCCTGGTCGCCTAGGACCCTGTGCTTCTAACTTTCAGTTTTGGATCACCTAGGACCTGCATATCTAACTTGAAGTGTTTAATCATCCAGGACCCTCTTTCTAACTTGCAGTGTTTGGTCACCTTGGACACAATCCCTTTGCAAAAAAACCTCCTCACTCACTTATTATTTTAATTCCAATCACCCCAACCTCTTAGAGATGACTATCACAGAAACATAGATTTTTCTCCCACGATCTTGCATCCACACAGCCCTTTACACTGACTTTCCTTGCACTCTCCTCGTCTTTCCAAAATAAGATGGTGGTCGTCCCCTCTCTAATTTTAATCTCCCCTGCTTTGCACATATCTCAGTCCAACTCCTCACTCCCATCCCCTCAGATATGGCCTACCTGGCATACTCAACCTCTTCTTCTCTGATCTTGGCCATTTACTTGAAATGGTACAAGCTGATGTCCCGGCCATCATAAGGAACATCCTCGACCTTGCCAATATGGCCATGGCCCAACAGCTCCAAGTTAACGCCACTGTCTTTGATAACTCACTAGTCAACCTGCATAACCTTCCAACCCAAAGTTGAGGAAACTCTTTCAATCTAATATTCATGTCTTCCACCCTCATCTTTCTGCTCCAACAACGGACTCCTCCCTATCTGACCACTTCATATTCACTTGACCATCTCTATTATTCCCTATTCTCCCATCCCCCTCCCTCTTTCATTACCAAACATGAATTCAATCCCAAATCAAGCACTCTTTCCTCAAATTTCCCACTCCATTAATCTCAAGTATACTGAATTTAACTGCACTATCCACCCCTTCAATGAATTCTACCCTCCTACTGTTTTACCAGCTTCTGCCATGTTCTCAACCATGGCTCTCCCAGCCATATAGCTGTTGAGCACAAACAGCCATGCTGTTCAGCCATATAGCTGTCGAGCACTCCCCAGCCATACAGCTGTTGCTGCTTATGCCTTTGGTGCAGAGATCAATCTCCCACTCTCGGCACAGCCTACAGAGGCTCCCTACTAGCCATGACCACAGTCAAATCCTCCTATCACTAATCTTGTTTCCTCTCTCCACTCACACCCTTGCTAACTATCCATGACCCTTCAGACCATGCATCCCCCAAAAGAGCTGCTTGGTTTCCTCTTCTTTCTTGAAACACCCTGTCCACCCTTCTATCTCTCTCACCACTCCCTCTTGCTTCCTTCTTCATACCTTCCACACACACGCCTCCCTGTCTGACTTGTCCACCACCTCCCCAACTGAACCTCTACCCATATTTTGTTCTGCTACTCCATCTTGCAATCCAATTGACCGTTTTGCACTGCACATTTTAAGGACTGTCATCTCCGCTCACCTCTTTGCCTTATTCAACCTCTCTTTCTGCACTGGTATATTGCCAGCCTGTTAAAAAACAGATACATTCATACATCTCCTAACATAAAGAAACCATGTGCTGACCGCAACATCCCATCATTGTACATACCTGTCTATCTCATTTACCACTCTTAAACCTTTGGGCTGTCTGAACCCGCATAGAAAACTATCTTGAGATACACTCACTTAATGCACCACTGCATTCTGGTCCAAATAGGCCACTGAGACAGCTCATCCACTTTGCATGTTCTCTTACAAATAAATGTCCACCACTTTCACCTTTCCTCCATGCTCATCCATTGTGACATTTCCACTGCATTTGAACAAACAAAACCTATGCCTCTAAGTACCTGGGGGAACTCAAAAATGGCAAAACCATTGGCCTATACTCATAACATTTAATCAATACGATATTTAAACATGTCATAATGTTCTCTTAGTTATGATGAAACCTGCATTCGTTAATAATATATGCATGCACCTGTTCTTAACTCAGATCAAATAGGATTCTGGGCCCATCACAGTTTTCAATAAAAATTTAAGAATGAATAGTGGATTTTATCAGCCCGTGAGATTCTGTCTTGACAGAATAAACTTGGTAAATCTATCTCTCAGAAACCTGTTGAGATTTATTGTCTATCAGTTCCGGATTATTAGACATAGTTTTAAAGGTTAATACTTAATAAATATCAACCAAAGAGGTTATGCCTTGGGCCCCTAATTCACGGACGATTTTCCAATTGTGTTGTGCCATTATAAAACACTTCTGTGAATTAGGCCCTATATCACTCTGAAAAAGGTCTAGCAAAATATTTATGGTAAATATGGCTGAAGGATGAGATTAAAATGAGCACCAGAGATTGAGCGGTTTTATGTTCAAGTAATTCATCTGCATATCTCAGGTCAACCTCCTCATGTAACATAAATTTGGAGTTGACTGAAGAGGTCTGAGAAGCTTGCAGGGGGTAACATTCTCCCTAATAGACAATACATCTATATGTGAGGAGCCCCAGATGCCAGCTGCATATTCCATTGACTAAATGGTCTTATCCTTATATGCAATGATTAGAGCTTTAATTGGATTACTCCCTCGTAATATTGCAAAATAGAAAAGTGTGATACTCAACTGCTTCCTCTTTGACAGCCTCTTTCGGGTGGTTATTCCACATAGAAGAACAATTGAACATAATCCCCAGATAATCATTGTGTTGAACCAAATTCATCCCTTGGTGGGTATAAGGTGGTCTGACATTTACCCAGCATCATTATTTTGGACTTGCTTTTATTAACAGAAAGACCCCTGTGATCAATGGAAGTCACATATCTATCAATTAGGGTCTGTAGAGATTTCTGTGTACAAGCCAACAAAGCTGCATAATCAGTATATAGTATAAATCTTGCAGGATGGTTACAAACCTTGCAGACATCACCAATATCTGAAAGATAATCAACAAGGTCATTAATACACATGTTAAATGGCAATGTTACAAGTACATACCATTCCTTGGAAGATCCCACACAAGTTTGGAAAAGGAGAAGACAATTTACTATTAGGTCTGTACCGAACTGAGACTTCTAAATTGGAGTGAATTGTTTTAAAAATATTCAGAATACAGTGTGGAAACTCTTTGGCTTTGATGGTAGTCCATAAAAGATATCAACTGACAGAGTTGGAGGTTCTCAAAAGTTCCACAAAGGCCTGAAAGACCAAGTCTTATATCCCAACCTATACTTAATGGCGATGATGGAGAAATTCAGCACCAGTTCCACCGTGCCAAGAAACCTTGCAAAGAAAATCTCGAAAACCTTTGAAATCAGGCAAAATTTGTTAAACCATTCCAAAAGTTGCTTGTGTAGAACTCCATAAAACAACTATGATTCTGCATGCAGCATAGGCATTGCTGGGTAGCATTATGGGTCTGCACAATTGTTCTTTTGAAATACTGGGACTGCCCTTACAAGCTATTCCGATTTGTGAGCAGGTCTGGGTGGAGCATTTTAACGCATTACATGGGTTTAATATCGGACCTATTACCCCACCTGACTGAAAAGGTAACACTGTGGTCTATCCAAGATGACCTTTAAATCTAATGTGGAAATTTGGTCTATTTCCGGCAGACGCTACAGTTATATGCAAAGAGTTTGGTCCCGCCTATTGACTCGCTGTATGGTGTTGTGCGATCCGAAATTGAATTAAATTCCTGCAAAGTGCTTACTGGTTAGGACGTCATATGTAAGAATATTTTTGCAAAAAAAGGAATTAGTTTGGAGGATTTAACCCGCTTTCCTGTAAATGTCAAACGAAAATTGTTTGAGTCAGATTCGATCGAAAACCATATGAGCAATGCAGACTATCGTTTATTTAGCCGTTTTATATATGATATTACAGCTTTTAACATTTTACACTCTCATTTAATTCGACATCATCCATGTTTTAGAACACAGTTTTTAAGATTTCGACTAGATTTGTTTTTAACAAAGGAAGTTATCTGTGCGAGGGAGGGGATTTCACAAGCAGAGAGACTATGTAGACTTTGACAGGCAGAGGTGGAGACCTTGAAACACTTGTTAATTGAATGCTCACAGCTTGTCTTGCTGAGAACGCAAATATTTTTGTAATTTGAAAAGCTAGGTTTGTGTCAGTCAACCGATTATTTTTGGCATTGTATTTTAAACTCCCAAAACACTGAATTGAGTATTGCTGTATTTAACTATTTGGAAATTGCTTTAACATGAATGAAATTTGAAAATGTATGATTCATGTACTTGGTAATTGTAAGATTGTATTGCAAAATGTTTTAATTTAAGCTGTATTGCAATAAATAAATACAATAAATAAAATACTGTAGCTATTTTCCCAGCTATCTGTGACCCTTGCATGCTCACACATCACATTAAAGACATTTTTAGAATAACATCCCATAAAGGAGCATCATGCCTGAACATGTAAATAAGGCAATGTTCATGACCTAGGGATTTGTGGACTGCTGCATTAACTACAAGATCCTCCATGTCGATGCTCTCCACTCAATGTTACCAGCTAACATGTATTTCCGAAAGCTTCTTTGCTGGGGAGGCCAGGTAATAATGAAACATGCCCCACTCAGTTGCACACTGGGATGTTAGAAAATACAGCAGACTGATGGCCACCATCTGGCAGCTCAGTTGCAACAAGAGACCAAAACCTAAAGGGGCCCTTGGACATGATGGCAATATTTAGCATGCACCACATTCTTTCCTGGGTGTTTAGTCTAGCTGATTTGACAGAATTCCTGTAGCAGATCCAGCTTTGTTCCATTTAAGAGGTCTTCTCACTGCTGCAAGCATATTGGCAGAGGAAATAGAAGTATCAAGCGACAAGCAAATATGCACGTTTTATCAAGGTATAATATCTTTCCTCAAGAAGGATCACTTCCATATCATATAAAACAGGCCAGTCTTATGGTAGAGTACCACCAACATGTAAACTTCTCTTCCTTTTCTCACAGTTAAAGGTGACATTTCCCGGATTGCCAGAGGGCAGGAACCCATTTACTGACCTTAGGCCAGCCCCATAAATATTTGTCAGAAAAGCCAGGTTCATGGCATCTCTTCTTGGATCTCTTCTTGGATCTGTCTATTTTTTAATGTGTACATTGATCAACATGATCTGTATACAATACATTGAAAACATTAAATTATAATAAAATCCCTTTCACGCTTCCAACATTTCTTCTTATTTCATACTACAATTTGGTTATCATGAATATCATTGATTGATCATCCCTATCCCCATTCATTCTGTCAGAACAGATAGCTTTAAGCTTTAGGCCCAAAGCAAGGTACTCCCAGTGATCAGAAGGGGTATGCAAAGAGTATGAGCCTATTATATTAATTACATCACTGCCAATTATCAAATGGGAATTACACATGAAATTGTGATCAAGCAACTTATCACAATCATTCTGTAACAATATCGAAGAAGCCTTTGATTGTATGCTCTTAGCAGCCTTATAGAAGTTCAACAGGCTAACAGAAACGTTGGAGTTAAAACATATTTCTACAACAAGCATTATATTGGATGAGTACTTAAGTTTCAACCATGCACAAACTCCTGTTACTAAACCACCCTTGTTCCTCCCGTAGAGGACTGTTTCCTCTCTTGAAAACTAACAGTAGAAACCACTCGAATTTGCTGCTACATCGATCCACGATTCATGTATCATAAAAATATAAAAAGTACTACAAAACCTCAATAATTCATTATCTAGACATTTCAGAGGCAGGCCTGCAATAGCCCATGAGCCAATAGTCAAACTGTTAGAGCTTCCCTCTTGGCTCTTTGATGTTGTAATTGCATCTGTTTGAAAATGGCCATTGAAAGCCAAGATCATTCAATTTCTTCCAGGGAGATGCGTACTGATGATCTATTTGCATGCTGCAAGTTGCTAAAAGGTTAATAAAAAAGGATCCAGTCTACATAGTTACGATGCCTTGTATGACTATTATGCACAGCTATACAAGATGTCTGGTATTACTGATGATGACAACATCACAGATGTATTAGATCAGGCAGCCCTCCGCAGGCTGAATAAGGCTGCTATAGACACCTTAGAGGAGCATATCACAGAAACAGACATTCGTCTGGCAATAGAGTTGCTTAAGGGCGGTAAGATGCCAGCTAGCGATGGACTGCCAGCAGAATTTTATAAAACCTATGTGAATAGAATGATGCCCAGGCTGAAACAATTATATGATTATAGCCTCCATAAAAAGACCCTACCAACATCCATGAGGTAGGCACTCAGTGGTAATACTGAAGGCAGGTAAAGAGGCTAGATGTTGTGCATCTTATTGCCAATCTCTCTGATTAATCTAGGCGCTAGAATACTGGGTCAGAACATTGCTAATAGACTACTAAAAGAAGTCTCACATCTAATACACCCTGAACAATGTGGGTTAGTCTGGGGAAGATATACGACTTTGAACCTGCACCGATTTGAGCATATTATAAAAATGGTGCAAAACAGAGAGGATGAAATGGCCATAGTCTCAATGGACACTATTAAAGTGTTTCACTCCATAATTTGTAGAGGACAGTTCAAAGACTCTGGTATAGTGGCGGAGAGGCACCCGCACATGATATCTTTGTACATGGACAACCTGCTTTTATATGTACAGGAGCCACAATTACATATTCCATACATTCTAAAAGTCCTAGACAACTTTGGGAAATTATCAGGTTTCCGGATTAATAATGAGAAATCAGTGGTTTTCCCAACAGGCTTAGTCGGAAAATGATGGGGGATTTTCTGGACCTAGGGATTCAATTGAAGACTTATTTGATAAAGGTTCATTCTTCAATGGTGGACACATTCCAATATAACACAGGGAGGGCACTTAATGATATAGAGTACTATATGGTTTTCTGGAGGAGACTGCCCATATATCTGATGGTGAAGATTGTGATATGTAAGATGGCGAGTCGACCTAGTATACTATAGTTATTTGTGAAGATCCTGCATATGATTAGACCATCATTCTTCAAGCTTTTGAATAGCAAGCTGTCAGAGTTCTTATGAGTGGGAGGGGGATGTCAGATAACACTACCCACAGTGCACCAGGGATATCCAGATTGGGCACTCTCCGTCGCTGATTTTGAATTATATTTCATAGTGTCCCAACTACAACATGCAGCTAGGTGGGGCCCCATGGTAAATGGTGAGGATGGGAGGTTGCTGGGGGAGCTCCCAAATTATAGACATGGACAGGAGTTGATTTTGAAGACAAGTCCCTGTTTACGTTCACACCAGAAAGAATATAGCCCTCTAGGGAAAAAGGCCAAGAGATTGCTTGCAAGGACAACAATGTTTAATTGTACAAAAGGCAAAAGGTTCAGCAGACAACTCTGCTGCTCGAGAATGTTCTAACACCAACATGATCATTAGTACAATAAAAACGGCTGTAGTGTCACTGATGATGTCACACATAGGGTCTAACCCCACACAGCTGATTGGTAAGATAGTATACATGATCCTGCTCCATAGGGGATGCCAGGCTATAATTGGTTCTCACCTCTGCCGCCTGTCGTTCCCCACGTGGGTCAGCTGGGCTCACCTCTTCAGGGACCAAAGGTCTGGTGCTTCACATGTTGCTGTTCCAAGACTAATTGTGTGCTCTACTACTACATCATTATGGCATGCACCTTGGAGGCTTATGAACTGGCACCAGGGGCGGGGGGAGAAGGAATACAATCACACATTCTGTGCTCTGTCAATATCTCACTCCTCGCACCCAAGGCTTTCACCCTTGTTTTGATCTATAATTTATCTCTCCCTCTACCACTCACTACAAAGGGAGTTTTTATGGGGCAAGGTGAAATGGTCACACGTATTCAGTTCTTTTTTGACCATTGGTTTTATGGCTGATGGGCTAGGGTCCCTCACTATTGTGGAATGCAGGGATTCTTGGACTGTGTCAGTGGTGGGTGTTATCATTCCTGGTGGGCTGGGTGGGGAATAGAGGTCTGCTGTTCGCCTGGTTGGGATGAATGGGGGGCACTGAAAGGAGTCTGGTGCTGTCTCATGGTCTTGTAGCGAACACTCGTCTTTGCGATACTAAGTAATTGGAACAATCAGGGAACAGGGGAAGTTTCTGTGGGAATTATCAGTGCAGGTTCATATGTCCTCAGTGTTTAGGCCTGTTCATGTTTCTCTGTCGGGCCTACGTTTATAGCACAGCCATGTAGGGCTGAATGTGTCTTCCATAACTATGAAATGTCGTCTTTTATATGCGCTTACTAAGTCTATGCTTCCATAATATCAGGGATATTGCATCTGTGCTGATTTTCTTTAATACGGCCCTTTCCCCCTAGCACATTGTGTTGCTGTTCATGGGATTGCCCCACTCTAAAGCGCCTAATGGGGTGGGACAGAACCATTTCCATCCCAACAATTTCGAGACACATGGGGACAACCACCACATCTTGCATAGTACAGGTACTGCAGCTAACATGGAAGCCTGTGCTAGGCTACGACTGAAGGAAGGTTATTGCCATTACAACCCCTTAAGAGAGGATGACAAATTGGCAGTAATAGTCAAGGAAATGGGGGATGACAAGTGAGCCTGGGAAGGTTGATGGTTGATAGGTGGCTTATTTAATGATGGACGACTGCTGTACTGTGAATCCCTACCATGGTAACTTCAGGTTACACCAATACTCCATACTGTACTGACCAGAGGACGAGAGGTACATGTAATATCTAGGCTGAATCGGGCACGGCAGGATAGCGAGGCCCTAACACAATTAAAAGTTAAAGAGGAGTGGGAAAGAGAGATTTGTGAACCAATAGATGTGGGAGAATGGTCCAAGATTTTCTTACAAGTTAATAAAGTATCGAGAAATGCCAGATTACCACTTGCTCCCACAGATACCCTAGGTGTCAGCAAGAATCAGCAGGGTTTTTGGCTATGATATGGGAGTGCCCTGTAATTAGGAGATTCTGGCAAAGAGTAATGGAAAGTGTAATGACCTGGTTAAGGACCACTTTGAATTTACCCCTAAAGTGTGTCTGTTAGGAATGTATCCAGGGGGGAAGAAAAAGAAACGAAAGAGGAAACTGGCTGGCTTCCTGATTTTGCTGGCAAAAAGGCACATGGGAATATCCTTGAAATGTTTGAAAGGACCCTTACTCGAACAATGGCTGCAGGATGTACAGAGATGGGTAACCATCTACAAGTCCAAAGGCAGACATGGGAGGGAAGTGAAATTGAAATGGATTGGTGAAGGCTCCTGAATAAATTGACATCCTCTCTGGATGATAAACCCTTATGAAGCTGAACACTGATACTGTTAATTCTTGGACAATACAAATGCAAGAGATGGAAACATATAACGAGAGCTCTGATGAATTATTGAGGGAATATCAAAGGGATACAGGGCTGTAACAGGTGGCACAGCGGCAATAAGGGACATGTGATGAGATGATGAATGTGGTATCTCAGGGAAGAGGTGGGTTGGGACGTTAATTTTCCACTTCTATTTGATTTTCTTGAACACATAATAAATAAATATATATATATATATATATATATATATATATATATATATATTGGGAAAACATTTGTCAGCCCCTAGACTGCGCTCTGCCTCATTATTGAGCTGGTGCTGTTGGGCTAGAGCGGGCTGAGCTCTAAAAATTGCAAAAAGGTGTCAGGAAAAAGATACAGGTAGGCAGATGAACAACACCTCTACTTATGCTCTATTAGACCTTAGACACTCCAAGATGGCGGATTTCCCAACATGCTGAACCATAGAGTTCTTTTTCAGTAAAATTCAAATTGTGTATCACGTGATGCGCAAGTAGCAGTTGGGAGGAGCACATGACATGGCCTATGAGTTAATATAAACAAGAGAATACACCACTTGGGAACAACTACAAGCCTGAGGAAGCTCACGAGTATGGGGTGTCTTTGAAGAACTACATACATCCTCGAACTAAGAAGGAAGTGACTATCAAGAAACATATTACCTGTGTAACAACTTATGTGGTTTATGTGATAACATGTGGATGTAACCTATGGTATATAGGTAGTACGAAATTAGAAGTAAAACTACGGATCTTGCAACATCTTCGTGCGATTAAAAACAAAGACCCAACCTACCCCCTAGCCAAGCATTTTGAGGAAAAACACAATGGAGATGTCTCATCGTTTAGATATTATGGTATAGACAAAATCTTACCAAATCCGAGAGGGGGTAATCGAGAACTGAGGTTGAGACAAACTGAATGTAAATATATTGTCGATTACCAAACAAAACACCCAGATGGCCACAACAAGGATGAGGAGCTCTATACATTTGTGGGAAACTAAAAATGTTTTTTTGACTTTTTTGATGTTTTTGATTTATCTGACTTATGCCTATACATAAAACACACATAAAGCAAAATAGAGAAGAGATATAAGAACATGAATGCTTTATCCCAGAACATGAGGCCACTGTAGGTCTGCTTTTCTTTGTCATATACTTTCTTTTAACACATTGTTTTACATAACAGTCCTTACATTTCTTAACATGTAGGAGGCTTTTTAAAATAATCACATACACATCTGTTGGAACATGGTTGCATTTTCTCAACCTGTTACAGGCTTTTTTTAAACACTTGGTAAATACGCCATTCCCTTT
Source organism: Ambystoma mexicanum (assembly GCF_040938575.1). Lineage (NCBI taxonomy): Eukaryota > Metazoa > Chordata > Amphibia > Caudata > Ambystomatidae > Ambystoma > Ambystoma mexicanum. The sequence continues at coordinate 495,102,829 of NC_090930.1, read as the reverse complement.
GTTTCCTCTCTCCCCTGCCCCCTATGCGTCTCCCTTTTTTTTCTCCCCTCCTGTTAAGGAGTGACCATATATAGTGAAAGCATTAAGTACCTTATTTTGGGCAAAGAGGCTTTTATTAACCAGGGTAAACTGTGGCATGAATATTGTGTTTTATCACACATGGTACTTATAAACATCCTAGTCAAGTTATATACTGAATGCACTAAGCACTTTATTCTGATAAGAAGACTCTTTTATAATCAGTGAAAACCTTTGCAAGATTGTTGTGTTGCACTAAGCACTTTACTTATAGCATTTGTCACTTATATGACACAGAATATCTGCTGCTATTACGCATAATGCACTTTACCCGGCATTTAAGCAACAGTGGAGGTGGTGAAATATTGACTATTATGATGCACACTGCATTCTATTTTTAAGGATGAAAAATGATTGTTTTTACCCCTTGTAATACTGAGAGACATTTTGTTGCCAAAAGTATTTTAATCGATGCTATCATGCACTAAGCACTTTATTCAAGGTAATAGAAACTTGGAAAAATTGGAAACATCGGCAGCTATAATGCACATTGCACTTTGGTAATGGCATTTGAGACTTTATGCTGTGGTAACTTAAATGGAAGTGACCTTCTCTCAAAAGAATGTTGGTCATATATTTTTTATCTTGTTAATATATGACTTATGACAGCACGAATTGTTTGAGAAGTGTGGAAACACATATTGTCATATTGCACAATGCACTTTATTGAAAGCGCGAGGCACTTTAGATATATGGAAATTGTAATAAGAGAAGAAGATAAGGAAGTATCTCTATAAATGAGTCATTATGGACAATTTGGGGATTTCAATGTTTGTTGTCAAAACAAAAAAACACATGAAAAAAACACAGGAAAACGCTAAATATTGCAAAATAATGTATAATTAAAAATACGATTGATATGGGGATAATATATTAGCCTATGAGTATCTTGGTTGGTATTTTGTAACATCTTTAAAAGCAACACATTGGATGTAAAATATATATCTATATACCTTTTACCATTCCAAGATGTCACTCAGAGAAGCACGCATTAGGTCTGAGAGGGAAACTCAAGGGAAAGCAAAGAAGGACTCTTTTCTCGTATGCACAAGTGTTTAAATGAGAAGCCTGTCATTTATGTTTACAACCAGACGAAGCCCGTTTGGGTGAAACGCGTAGTTGTTTTAGTTCTCGCCTGAGCAACCTGTCCACTGTACTTAACAAATAAAGGACGTGTGATGGAGATTCTTTTCTGACGTATCTGGGTGATTTTTATGATTGAGGAAGAGTGCCGTCCAGGAAGCGGTATTCCGCTTTTATTTATTTTTTTTTGTTAGACCTTAGACACTCCAAGATGGCGGATTTCCCAACATGCTGAAGCATAGAGTTCTTTTTCAGTAAAATTCGAATTGTGTATCACGTGATGCGCAAGTAGCAGTTGGGAGGAGCACATGACATGGCCTATGAGTTAATATAAACACGAGAATACACCAGTTGGGAACAACTACAAGCCTGAGGAAGCTCACGAGTCGAGCGGAACGCGTGGCGTTTTTCCACCCGTTGGGGTGAGTGGTGCCTTTTGCTTGGTCTGACCAGGTATTGCCATGTATGCTTTTTATTATGTTTTGCACTACTTTTGATAAATAAAAGGAAATAATTTTTAAACTTAGTAAACGGTCATGAGTGCTCGGGCAAGTTTTGGTTAAAGTTGGAGGTGTTGTTCATCTGCCTACCTGTATCTTTTTCCTGACATCTTTTTGCAATATATATATATATATATATATACATATATATATATATATATATATATGTATATATATATATATATATATATATATATATATATGTATATATATATATACATATATATATATATATATATATATATATATATATATATATTCACTGAAAAAACTTGGTTAAAGGGATCTTATGATTAAGTTGCACTAACAAAAAACCATGAAATTCAGTGAAAATAATTGCTGCAAGTTAAACCATAAACCCTTGAAATTCACCAGTTATGGTATGGTATGCTATGCAACCATAACTCACGCAACCTCCGTGCACTGCTAAGACTAACACCCAGGACCTCAAAGATGACATCACAAAAGCCATTGATGACCGCACTGATGCTTTGATGAAACATCACTTTTACTATTACTGTTGAAATTAGTACCTCTCGGTATTGTTATAGCCAAATCCCAAAAGGAGGTCCAAGTAGAGCATACACTAACCTGATCGGATGGCAACTTGTTCGGAGCAGCAATTGCAGAAGAGAAGGATCACCCAGTAAAACCTGCTCCCCCAAACACCGGACATCAAAGAACCGGCGAAGGGAAACACGAACCCCAGGGAAACCCTCTGGGGGGAAAAAACCCTGGAGATCTTGACTCGGTCTTCTTGGATGGACGTCAGGACTGGCTTTCTCAAAGGATGGCCTTTCTCTAGATGGTGCAGTGGAAGCAGTCCTACAGGACGAGAGAATAACAGGTAAGTTGTGGGAAGGGCAGAAGGAAAGGGCAAATTGTGGCGGTGAGTATGGAAACTAACATTTGATGTGACTGGGGTTATGTCCTTAGAATGGATCTTTCCTGGTGGTTGAAAGCGTTGTAATCCGGAGAGGAGGAGAACAACTGACAAGGTAAGAATAGTGAGTATGGTCCTCAACAAGAAGGGAAAAAAAGAATCAAACGCAGGAACTGGACTTACTTCCGCAAGGCGGACTTGCTCTCTAGAGCGGGATATCAAACCGAGAGCCCAGCTCGAAGGAACGGGAGAAACCCATAGACGGACTGAGAGAGAGGAAGCGAGCAGTCCAAGACGGGACACAATTCTACAACAGAAGGAAAGTTGGTCAGAAAGAGAGAATTAGATAGCTTTCAATAGGATAGAATACGAGGGTCAGATTCTCTGCGCACTTACGGAGCATCACATTCAGCAGAAGCGACGCGCCGGAGCAGGGTTCCGGGTTCCTTAAGAGGGATCAGGTGATCGGTCACGTGCTCCTGTCGGCAACGTGAAACAACTAGACTGCTGACACAGATCTCCCTTGCCGTAACGGAGTTTCCTCGTATCACACCTCCACACAGGGACCAATGGCGCCTGATCTGCCATCATCGGAACGGTGTAACAATCACTCCCGTCCTCCACTCATGATTATTGTACAAACATTTCTAATTCTCCCATTTATGTTTCCCATTCCGATACCCCATCCCTTTCTTGAATAAATATATTTTGAATACTACAAACGTTTTGTATATTGTTGTGTGATATTTCCTTTTATTTTAAATCCCCAATTATGAGTCCGCACACACTACGTCTGTTTGGGGTGTCAGCACTCAAAATGGAGGTGCCCCCCAACATGGGCAATGTCTGGACATGTCCGATTTGGCATGACGCACTTTTAATTAGTCCACGGATACTACACCTGTTCTATGGGCATCCAACACATGCACCCTGCAATTCCCGCCTGCTTAGTGACTGCGGAGGGCCGCCAGGGCCACGGATGGCTGCAGATGTCATCATGTGACCGCACCCATGCACGGGACGAGGGATATCCACGAACGGTGTTCGTGACCGCAGACAGTTTAAAAGTGCTTTTCCAGCCAATCTAGGGTATTTCAAGCAGAAAACTAACCCTTCCACAGCTCCCAGACCCATTCTTAGTTGATCTGGCAACTTTTTACAACTGGGTAAGATTCTTGTAACCGGGACTAATGTCCAGCAGAGGGGCTCCCAGGACCCCCCCTTGTTTTTTGCATAATTTAAGTAACTTTAGGTCTCACCCTAAATTATTAGGGGAATTCAGACGTGGACCGCTTGCTCAATATTCTTAGAGAGGCACAGCTCCACCCTACTTCTGAGGTCCAACCAGACCGAAACATGTGTCTGGGGTTGCTGTTGGTACTTTTGTTCAGAGGCAAATTGCTTAGCATTGCGGTGCTGAACTGCCCCAGGGCAGGGCAAAGACTGCTATGTTTGGATACTTCTCCTCTGTGAAAGATAGTGAGCTAAAGAATCTGGGGAAGACTCTCGTAACCGGGACTAATATCCCGCAGAGCGACTCCCAGGACCCCCCCTTGTTTTTTTGCATAATTTAAGCAAATTTAGGTCTCACCCTAAATTAATAGGTGAATCCAGACGTGGACCCCTTGCTCACTATTCTTAGAGAGGCAAAGCTCCACCCTACTGATGAGGTCCAACCAGACCGAAACACGTGTCTGGGGTTGCTGTTGGTACTCTTGTTCAGAGGAGAATTGCCTAGCATTTTGGAGCTGGACAGCCCCATGGCAGGACAAAGACTGATATGCTTTGGATATTTCTCTTCTCTGAAAGATAGTGAGATAAATAATCTGGATAAGTCCCTTGTAACCAGGACTAATGTCTGACAGAGGGACTCCCAGGAACCCCCTTGTTAATCTGCATAATATATTGACAGTACATTTATACTTCATAACATAATCCATTGCAATCTTGCAGCTGCTTTTGCAGTCCTAATTTTTTCTCGACAATCTGGGACTTGTGCTCCAACTTTTAGAACTGCAAGTCCCGGAACGCAAACACATAATCTAGCACTACATAAACACCTACAGATTAGAATACATCATGTTGGCAGGTATGCATATAATCCTATCATATTAAACTTCCACACACCAACTGCCATTTAAAGGTGTACCAAAAATCTTTTCCATCAACATTTCTTCTCTTTTACAAAACATTAAAGCTTCTATAAATGCACATACACATTTCTTAACTTTCATGAAAATGCTCCTAAAAGCAAACAATCATATTAGCTGCTTTCACCACCACTCCCCCTTCCTTCATAAATAACAACATTGCTTACTAAAACTACTTCACCATTACCACATATCCCCACTAACTTTCTTTTACAATTACAGGAAAGAAGCATATTACCGAAGACAAGAATTGAAAAAAGAATGCCCTTCACATCCAACAAAGTAAGTACATGAATGTACAATGTATATGTATGTAATTACAGCAGCACAGTACCACTATATATTATCCCAGACTACTCTTTTCAAACCAACATTTCTTTCACTGTAAGCCATTATATCTCACCATTCACACTCTTCCTATTCCCATATAAACACCACCATTGCAAGACCCACTCTGTTCCTCAAAACAGCGCAATGTCCCTACAGATTCCATCATACCACCACTCCCGTACTCCCTAACCCAACACCATCACACCTCTGCACAGTGTCAATATACAGACCTTTTCAAACTTCTGTGATGGTGAATGCATTCACACAAGCAGCACATAACTATATTTCAATGAAGAAGCTTATAAACAAGAACAACGAAAAAACGATTGCCATAGACAATAATGATCAAGGGTATGAAATGGTGGAAGACACCATTATGGCAAAAGAAACCCTTATAGAAAAAATTCCCCAACAACTTAAACCAAATGGTCCTTTCACCCAAAGAAACCTTGCAGTGTGCAAATAGAATGCTGACCAATGTGTAATGTACGCCAACAATCCTTTAAATCTTTACAACAATTCGTCAATCACTATGTGAAACTAAAAGACAACAGTAGAATGAAAACCTTACAAACCATGGACTCCTGTACAGTGCGCAGCCACACTGGTCTGCGAGGACATTCATTAGTCTGCATTTTATGAACTGCTTGCAAAAGCATGTTCCACCACATCAAAATGTTAGCAACACACCATTCTACTACACAGAATCTTGTGCATCAACTATACTATGCAAAAAGTCCTGCTCTAGAACTGCAACATGTAAATAACATTCTCCTACATGGAACAGCCAAAGAATTGCTTCAAGAAATAGAGCACATCCAACGTAAATACTTTGGAACTGAAGTTGACTTTGAAAATTCTGCAACTTCAGAAAACATTACCGAAAACCTCATAAACACCAATGTCCTAATGAAGACATACAATATAGAAATAGCTAAGTTTTAAAACACAACTGCTGAACTACCAGACCAAATATGTGTCTGTTGTCACAGAACGTTTTATAAAAAGAGCACAAAAATAGGTATACCGTACAAAATAAAAGACAATGAAGAATCCCAATTGTTCCAAATAGCTTTATATATAACAGCAGAAACTAAATAAAAAAAGCAGATCCCTCAACAGTTTGCATGTACTGCAACACAAAGCTTGACAATACCCAAGTGCCATCATCTGCTATCACTAATAACTTATAGATATTTCCACTTATCAAAGCTCTCCAACAACTTAACTTGTATGAGAGAATTATAATCCAAACAGTTCACCCATATCAAGCTATAACACACCTTCAACTGAAATCAGCCAAATTACCTCCATCATGATTTACTAAAGGGCATCCGTGGCAAAGTAGTATATTTGCCATTAGATCTAAAATGTAGAAACTCTAGGAGTACAATGACCAATAGATCAATCTTTGATTGTACTAGTTAGTGGTGTGACAACAAAAGACAAACAAAATTGGCAACAACTAGTCGACATAAACAAAGTTAGACAAGCCCTACAATATCTAAAAGAAAACAATGAATACTACAAAGATATAAACATAGAGGAAATCTTAAGAGAAACCCCCCAAATAATTCAAGACTCAACAGCAACTGGCCAATTTGAATGTGTAGATCTTCCAACATTTTAGACCAGTACATAATTCACCCACTACACTTTAAAGACACAATTGACGATGCATTAGGAACATATCAAATGAATCAAGCCATAGGGTCCCCAATGAGCATATGGGAAAAAAGTATAGTAGCATGTTCTTTTCCTCTACTCTTTCCTACAGGAAAAGGGGGAAGATATGATGAAAGATCCACGCAAATTAGTGCATCAGAATATCGCTCTTTAAGAATGTATTCTGAAGACCCCAGATTCAGACAAAATGTCAAAAACATTTTTCACCTCCTCTTTGAAAGTGAACTAACAACTCTATGTTATGGAGTTGCATACATATTAAAAACAGAGTTTAACTTTTTAAAAATATCCGCTACGCACCTGCTTAAAAAAATAAAAGACAAAGATGAAGTTTTGCAGTGAAGTATCACAAATCTCTTGACAAACATGCTTCATACAAAAAAATACTGGTTCCAACGTCATGCTGATGTACGGTGTATGCGAAGGAACCTAGGCCCACCCACATGGTTTGTTACTTTAAGTTGTGCAGAGTACGCATGGGATGACTTGCACAACTTCTTACGCACTGCAACCCAAAATAATGGTGGAATAGATATAAAAACATGAGAACTCTGCTCTCTTGACCCTGTCAAATGTATAAAGGTACTTTCACCATCGCTTCATTGCCATGCTCCACTCTACCTGCAATAAATCTACCCCTCCACTCAGAGAAGTGCAACACTTCTTTTGGAGAAACGGATATAAATCCAGAGGAGCACCACACATTCACATACTTCGTTGGATAAAAGATGCTTCTAAATTTGGCCATGATAGTGATGCCACTGTTTTACAATTTTTGAAAAATACCTTACCTGCAGCATCCCTTCAGAAACCACAGCTAGTGACCTACATACACAAATATTACACTTCCAGAACATAAGTGTGGCAAATACTATCGACATAGATATAAAACCAAAGGCAAATACTATAGCAAATGTCACAGCCTAAAAGGTAAATCCCCTAAAAGTACGTACATTAAAAGGGAAGAAGCATCCAAGTACATCAATGATTGCAATGTAATCATTGCCCTCTTGTGGAATGCAAACATAGACATACAATACATTGCAGACATTTCCACTGTAGATATGCCACATCCTATCTCACCAAAGCTGGCAAAACAGAGCTAAAAGACCTCTGGGATGACATATTATCTGACAAAACACTAACACAAAATGTGTACAGCTACGAAGCTGCAGACTGTTTAACAGGTCCAGCCTTATATTGCAAATCTGAACACATTGTCTGGCTGAACCCTGGACCAGCTTTATCCCGAAAAAGAGTACTAAAATACTACCAAGAGATCGAAAACATAGCCACAAATGATCCCAACAGCCAGGATATTTTTAAAAACAATTACATTAACACATATTACCCAAACATAAGTACTTCTATGGAAAACATGTGTCTGTACAGCAGTGCCCAAAACTACACCTACAAAATCAATGTCACACCAAATGAGACAACTGGCAAAAATTCAGTCTCAACTTCTGAAGGAAGCCTAGTGAAACTCACCAAGCCCAGTCTAATTAATCATATAAAGTTATCATTTAAATCTCCACAAAATGGAGAACTGTATTAGCTTCCTGCTAAATGCATCCTCAAACATCGGATCGAAAATCGCCTGAAATTCGCCATTACCTCCAACATGTGCCCCATCCATCCCAAAATGGCCGCCCCGCTCTGTGGACCCTCCTCTGAGCATTTTCCCTTCGTCTTCAGCCTGCTTCTGGATTGGCTACCAGCAGCCATAACAACCAATCGCAATCGCCGGCTGGCGAACGCCGGCCCAGAACCAAGGCACGGAAATAAGGCACTCCTGACTGAGCCTTACTTCGATCTTCCGCGCCAGCAGAGCAAGAGCTCTAGCCACGTCCCTCGTGCTGCAGGAGCAGCTTCTTCCACATGAGAGCATGTGGGCATTCCGAGGTAAGCCGCAGGCTTAATAAGATGCAGTCCTGTGCACTTTGCAACAACGTCGCCTTGCTACAAATATCTGCCCATTATTTAGCAGCCAGATATCCAACTGCTATTTAGCATTCAGCTTCCTGCTAAATGCGTCCTCAAACATCGGATCGAAAATCGCCTGAAATTCGCCATTACCTCCAACGTGGGCCCCATCCATCCCAAGATGGCCGCCCCGCTCTGAGGACCCTCCTCTGAGCATTTTCACTTCGTCTTCAGCCTGCTTCTGGATTGGCTACCAGCAGCCATAACAACCAATCGCAATCACCAGCTGGCGAACGCCGGCCCAGAACCAAGGCACAGAAATAAGGCACTCCTGACTGAGCTGACCGAGCTGCAAGCTGCCCCTGGTCACTTAGTCTGTTCGGTTACCGTTCCGCTCTCATTGCCTGTTCCAGTGCTACCGACCTCACGCGCTTGCAAAGCCTATCATCTGCCTCCGGCCCGGAACACTATCTATCCACTCCGCTGATACTCAAGGTACTGTGCAAAATGCAGCGGCACATATTAACTTTGTCAACGCTTAAATGTGATGTTTAACTAAATGCTATGTTGACTCTAATTACCACTAGCTCCAAATGTTTGCGATGCTACAAGCCTGTACACACCTTACCTTAAAACTACATGCAACGCCAACATCACTAGACCCACTGTCTGCACCCTGCCAGTGAAGCCTCCGCTTCACATTCACACACACCTTCAGTGCTGCAACCTTCTCACCTACCTCCTCACGCGATAGTCGCGAGCACCGCTCATCCTTCTGCTACCGATCACCGAATCGATCCTGGCCCAGCGCCTAACCTGCCCTCGCTCTAGCTACCTACGCCTTTACCACTCCCACACAGCTCAATGCACCCAGCACCTACCCCTACAGCAAAGCCCCATTCCTGGTTTTGCATCAGCATACTAACGCACTGCACTAGACCACTTCTGATCTGTGTTGTGCCTTATGTTTGTGGATTATGGTCGCTAATAGACCACATCTGAACTGTGCTGTGCCTTATGATCGCCAATAGGTCGCGAATAGTCCATATCTGATCTGTGTTGTGCCTATGGTCGCTAATAGACCACATCTGATCTGTGTTGTGCCTTATGGTCGCTAATAGACCACATCTGATCTGTGTTGTGCTTTATGGTCGCTAATAGACCATATCTGATCTGTGTTGTGCCTTATGGTCGCTAATAGACCACATCTGATCTGTGTTGTGCCTTATGGTCGCTAATAGACCACATCTGATCTGTGTTGTGCCTTACGGTCGCTAATAGACCATATCTGATCTGTGTTGTGCCTTATGGTCGCTAATAGACCTCACTTAACTTATGTTGTGCCTTACGGTCGCTAATAGACCACATCTGATCTGTGTTGTGCCTTATGGTCGCTAATAGACCACTTCTGATCTGTGTTGTGCCTTATGGTCGCTAATAGACCATATCTGATCTGTGTTGTGCCTTACGGTCGCTAATAGTCCACATCTGATCTGTGTTGTGCCCTATGCTAATAGACCACACTCAACTTATGTAGCGCCTTATGGTCGCTAATAGACCACATCTGATCTATGTTGTGCCCTATGGTCACTAATAGACTACATCAGATCTGTGTTGTGCCCTATGCTTGCTAACAGACCACATTTGACTTATGTTGTGCCTTTTTTGTTATCTGCTCCATTCACTAGTGACTTTGCTAGTTTACACACAACTCAAATTTAGCCACTGTACTCACTCTCGTCCATTGCCTTGAACTATGCCAGCCTGGCTCATCCTCATCATGTTCCCCTTCTGTGTCATGCCCAATCACACGCCTTGTTGTAGAAACAGCTACATCCCATTTAGCAATGGTCTAGCCAAGCTTGGCTGTCCTAGACATCACCCTATTCCCTGCCCCACACCCTTCCTGCCCACCCTGCCTCACTTCCCCCACAGTGCCCCTACAGACCATACTGCTAAAATCGGCGTCACCCTAGACCACCTTCTACCCAACCGCGTTGACCTTGCCAAAGATGCCCACTGTGACACCAACCAAAACTCACTCACAATAACAGAATATCGCCCCACAGCCTACCCCAACATCACCACCCGTAATAACAGACTAGGCTGCAGACTTCTCACCTTGCCGGGTAAAATATTAACTACGTCCCCAACTAAAGACACAAAAAAAAATCCCCATGCAAACATCGGTTCACTAAAAGGAGCCTTACTTAACGTCAGATCCCTTGTCGCGCACCCTACTGAAATCGCCGACCTTATCCGCTCAGAAGACCTGGACTTCCTTGCCACCACAGAAACTTGGCTTCACGCAGCAGCAGGTCCCTATTTAACCCTTGAGGTTCCTGACCACTACTCCATCCTTAGGGCCGACAGACACAATGCTCGTGGAGGAGGCGTAGCTCTCATATTCAAATCCTCGCTTGATATTAGATCTGTCACTGCCCCATACTTAATTCATGTGAACACCTCTCCATTAAAATACAAACTACACCTAAGACCACTATCACCTTGGAACTAATATACATGCCCCCTGGCCCAACAGGTACCTTTGAGGAAGATATAACCTCCCTCATAGCAGAGAAATCTAAACCTCTCTCACAGAATATTATCCTAGGTGACTTTAACCTGGGTTACAATGATCCTCACGATACCCTTGCATCTTCCCTTGCTAATGCCCTCAGCGAACCCAACTACACTCAACTTATCACCTTACCCACGCATCAGCAGGGTAGAACTCTAGACTGGCTCGCTGCCCACAACTGCAACATCACCTGTAAGGACCCCCTACCTCTCATATGGACTGACCATCTCCTACCTTCATTTGACATTAGCACTAACAATCCGAACCACATACAGTGCCCCCCGGCACCAGCATGTCTGACTAGAAATAAGCGTAACATTACCACAGAAACCCTCATTCCTCTGGTTCTATCTACCCTTAACATGATACCTGACACATCGGACCTCAACATACTTGTAGATACCTACAATGACGCCATGACCAAAGCCATTGACATCATTGCCCCCGTAAAATTACGTAAAGGCAAACCCAGAGGTCATCTTAACTCTTGGTACACACCGGAACTTAAAATACTAAGAAATAAGAAAATTAAAATGGAAACCCTTTGGAAAATGAATCCATCTGAGGAACATAAAATTAATCTCACTAATGCATCCTCCCTCTATAAAAAGGAAATAATTTGCACCAAAAAGGAAGCTTACAATGTAAGAATAAACAATGCTAGTTCCAATACTAAAGAATTATTTACTATTTTGAGGGAGATAAAAAACCCCAATCCACCTATGGACATGGCTGTGAAGGATCAATTATGGTGCACCAGCATCCAAAACACCCTTGCGAACAAAATCACTGGCCTGCAAACGAAAATTGAAAGTAAAAGACTACAACTTTCCAACAGTAGCCTACCTACCCCTAGCCCACCTACCACGTCCAATACTAACCATGGCTTCACCTTCAAAAAGGTAACTGCACTAGAAGTGCAGAAAATCATAACTTCTCTCAAACCATCAAACTGTAAAGGGGACAGCTGTCCCGCACAGATTATAAAAGATGCAGCAAGAGACCTCTCCCCATTTATTTCTAAATGTATAAACGTATCATTCTCTACTAATTCAGTGCCCATCAATTTGACACAGTCATGGGTCCTCCCCCTTCTAAAAAAACAGACCCTGGACCCAGCCATCCCTACCAATTATAGGCCTATCACCACCGTTCCCTTCCTGCTAAAAATCCTGGATAGAGTTGCTTACTTACAAATCCAGAATTATTTAGAGTCCAACCAATTACTGGGACTGCCTCAATCTGGCTTTCGACCTCAGCATGGAACAGAAGCTGCCCTTGTTGATCTCAGAAGTCAGATTGATGACATTAAAGACAAGGGCAAGGCTGCCATCCTACTCCTCCTAGACCTCTCAGCAGCCTTTGACTTGGTCGACCATAAAATACTCTGTAACCATCTCTCTTCTGCCGCCTATTTCTCCCCTTCGGCTGTCACGTGGATACAGTCCTTCCTAGCCAACAGAACTATGAGGGTCTTTTCCCCTGTGGCTGTGGCAGACCCCATCCCCATTACTTGTGGTGTCCCACAAGGCTCATGTGTTTCCCCCACCCTTTATAATATCTTTACAAAGCCTCTCTTTGATAAATTGGATCATCTGGGTGTCACCTATACAAACTATGCGGATGACACCCAGATACTCCTCACCATATCAGGCAATTACAATACTGATGTCACTAGGATCGATGAAATTTTCTCTGTCATTCAGGCATGGATGGCCACACATGGCCTCCCCCTGAATGACGAGAAGACCGAACTGCTCATTGTTGGTTCACCTAACACCCTACAAAAACTGAGCCCCAACTACTCCAAAATCATCATCGATGGCAACACCATCCCTGTCGCCAAAAATGTGAAAACTCTTGGCTTCTATCTGGATGCCAATATCAATCTCACCAAGCAAGTCAATTCAATCGCTTCCTCCACTGCCTACACAGGAAAAATAATTTGGGCCTGCAGACCTTTTCTTTCTACTAATAGTTGCCTCACACTAGCGAGAGCCCTCATACAGTCCAAGCTAGACTACTGCAACAGCCTCTACCTAGGTGCCAACCAAGCTATAATTAGCAAACTCCAAGTCATTCAAAATAATGCGCTACAAGTAGCACTAAACATTCCTAGGCGAGAGCATATCTCTGACACTAGAACCACATGCAAATGGCTTACCATCCAACAAAAAAATGATCTAAAAACTCTTTGCCTCACATACAAAGCTCTCAATCACTTAGCCCCCCCCCTACCTTACCAATAAATTCACCTGGAAGCAGTCCATCAGAACTACTAGATCCTCCAACACCCTATGTCTCATGGTGCCCAGATTTATCTCGAAAAGAGCCGGAGGCTCCAGTTTCACTGTCCTCGCCTCCCAACGTTGGAACTCCTTGCCACTAAACATCAAGTTGGCCAACTCCTTCCAGTCCTTTAGGAAACTTGCCATTGGCTGGCTATTGGCACAAAGTCAATCGGTATGTTAGACATAGCCACTATCTGTATATACTGTATATGTATCATTTATGTCTCTTAATGGATGTCTTCATTGCCAGTGCCTATACCCTTTGTATATAACCTTTGCTAAAAAGTATCACTGTTAAATACCATGTATTGTGCTTTGTAACCTGTACCAGCGCCCATTTACCCCCGGGTCCGGAGCGCTATATAAATAAAATAAACAAACAAACAAACATGGCCCTACTCCAACTTATTAAACCTTGCAGAAAAGAGAAATAATTATTAGTTGACTATGACTCATTTGAAGCTGCATTCAAAGCAAATCAAAGCAGTATAACAAATTACAATTTCAAACAATACAAACAAATGTTGGACAATGAATGCCAACAACAGGAAGAAATTGATGCTCAACTAGACAAAGACACTCCTGCGTGCAGTCATCCTTCCCTTATAGGAAGCCAATAACCACTTGAGAACCATTAATTCTAAATGTAGCAGAAATAGCCATGACTGAGGTAGAAAATACCATGTATCAATATAACCAATCTGAACAAGACTTGTCAGTGCTCGAATCACTGCTAAATGATGAACAAATCACCATTTATCTAGAAGTCACTCAAGAAATTGAACATGGTTTTAAGCATGAAACTAAAACCTGCAGCTGTAAAAATTATAAACCTCTGCTCCTGTATGTAAGTGGTGAAGTTAGTTCTGGTAAAACATTCTTAATTAAAATAATCAGCAACTGTCTACAAAACCTAACAAACAACAATCTTTCAGCTGTATTAACAGCCCCCACAGGTTTAGCTGCCTGCAACATAGGAGGTGTAACTTTACACCGACTACTGCTCCTCGCGTAGAACACCAAAACAAATTAGAATACTACACATTATCAGCAGAAGCTGCTATTGAAGTATGCAGAATTCGAAAACAAATGAAAGTGCTCCTGATAGATGAAATAAGCATGGTTTCTAACCTCATGTTGGCTTTAATTCATCTCAGAATGTAAGAAGTCATAAAAAACAACTACAAAGAACTGTTTGGAGGAAAACGTGTTATTGTTTTCTGATACTTCCTACAGTTAATACCAGTGAAAGGTCAACCTATTTTCAAAACATTAAGGCACAAACAATGCCACAACACTCTCTGGCAATGTGAATCTCTGGCAACATTTTCGCTACAGAGAACTAACTCAAAACATGCATCAAACGGCAGACCTCACCCATTAGAACTGGTCTGCTTACTAAAGATGCAAAATCCATCTTAAAAAGTAGACTAATCCATGAGCTATATGGACAAAACACATCTGCTCCTGATGCCATGGACCAATTAACCTAACAAAATCTAAAATGCATGTCCTTAATGCCAACCCTTGAAAGCTGTAGTCAATTCAATGAGACAATGCTGGAAAAAAGAAATGCAACCCATACTGCATATCAGCTCCACAGACAAACTAGAAGTGCATGACACTTCCTATGTAAAAAACAAGCAACAGCACGACTAAATAGCTTAGAAAAATGTATCTCCAACACAGCTGAATAGGAGAAAATATTTACTATGTGTCTAAACTGCAGAGTAATTTTAAAACGTAACCTTGACGTTGAACAAGGTTTAGTCAATGGAGCAATTGGTACAGTTGTTGGCTTCCAAACATATCCGCATGACAACAACATTCAGTTTGTCAACATCCACTTCGACAAACTTGCAGAAGTTAAATAAATTGGCCGGACAATAGCACATTTCCTTCTTTTCAAAGACATGTACGTGCGCAGAGTGCAATTTTCTCTATCTCTTGCATGTGCTGTCACTAGTCACAAATCACAAGGTCTATCCCTAGATCAAGCATTGATGACATTGGCAGCACAGTCTTTAAAGAAGGTATCCGTTACATAGCACTCTCACATCTGCATACACTCAATGGTCTATTACTAGTTAGCTTTGATGCAAACAAAGTGAATGCTGAAATTCCTTGCATCCTAGAACACAGCATGCTAAAGGCACTATAAACCCCCATATAGATATGCACCCTGTACCTCAAACAATAAAGTAATACAAACAGAATCTATAACAGATCTTCCAACAATACAGCTAAAGAAACAATGACCAGAAATACAAGGAGGTCATCCTGTCGTCTGAAGTCAAACGTTTACTTTTTAGTTTCAGTAAACAAAATGCTATTTTGTCATGTTTTACACAATCAAGCTAATTCTGTGTACAATAGTGCTTTGGTAACTAATAATCAGACACTAATATTAAGCATGCACAGCATTTTATTATTTTGCTGATTAATTAGCTTATTTTAATATACTTTCTTCTGTATGTCATTCTATTTTTCAGATTTTCTTAATACATTTTTGAGAGCAGTCATCCAAACAATTATGACATTCATAAACAAATTGGTGCAGTGAAAAATGTGAAAAACATCGACCTCTAGTTACGTATGGTGGTACATTTCATAGTTTCATTTTTGAAATGTGTATAATATAGCAACTGGAGCCAAAGAGCTGAGTTGCATTGCCAGGCAAGAGGGTGACCTAACAGATGGTCTAGGTCTAGATATCAAACAGGGATCCGTATATAGTTGTGAGGACAATGAGGGCACCAACGGTGCGATATCCTGAGACGTTTTGGCAAAATGCCTTCTTCTTGGGCCTGGAGTAGGTCTCCCAATAGATGGGACATAAAACAAGTGAAGGGCTCTATTAGTGTTGTAGTGTGCATACGCACTGTACATGACAATAAAAAAGAACTAGATTTAGGCACACTATAAAATTCTAAAAACAGGTCAGAATCCTACTGACCTTCAATGTGTTCCTTCTGATGAATCCTTAATGGGTAGCTTCAGCGTGTTAGACTCAGGGCATAGTTAAAGCCAAAAGCGTTCTGTAGCATAGATGCAGTGGGGCAGATAAATGTATGCACTGCTGTGAGGACATGGTGACTAGATTGACCTACTTGACAGTACAAGTTTCCCTTTTCATTCTGATGCATAATTGTAGGAAATTGGTCGCAACAAAAGGGCCTACCTCACTTTTCTTGTGGTCAGGGTTGTAACTTCATGGTTGCTGGGAAGTTTGGCGTATTTATATTGTAGGAAGATTCCTGCAATGCGGAAACATCATAACTCAGTGTGTGCTAAGTAAAGTAGCAGGCAGCTAATATGTATGGTACTGAATTTAGCGAGAAGCTTACCTTTGAGTAACAGGTTTCGATGTTTAAGAGATGTCTTCTTCTTCCATTGGAGCTCTGCCCCATACGGAGAGTTTGTGGCGTTTAGAAAAATGACGCCGAGCTGTGAAGGGCAGTTTGAACATTTCACGCGCGTACAAGCCTAGTGTTGAAGCTTCGCGCGTGCGCTGTAAAAAGCATCCCGTTGCCTATGTAGCGGTGGATGCCATCAAGTGCTAAGGAAGTTGTTGTTTGTCCTATGAGCTGTGACAGTGTGTGGGCAAGGACAAGACTGCGTGTAGATGTCTATTCTTGTACTCATGGATGTTGTAACGTATCAAATTGGTTCAGAGAAAATAATAATAATAATGGCCTTGTTGCATCTATAAGCTTGAAATGCTAATGTGGTCAATCTGTGTTGGAGGGCAAATGGTACTAAATGGTTGTAGTGTTCCTTAAAAATGTGCTGGCCTTGATATGAGGCAGGAAAGTAGACTCAGTTCTAAGTGGCAACCAAGCTGGGATGAGGAGTGGAATAGTGGTCCTAGATACATTGATGGTCTATGTTTACGTTGCCCCTGAAATGTCAAAAGAAACAACGACCAACTTCTTTTGCATGAAACAATACCACCGCAAAACTGTCTAGTACAAAGTGAACTGCACGTCCATCAGAAAAGAAGGTCACAAATGTCTCTTCTTCACAAAGATCTGCAGGCCCATCAAATGATCCACAAACAGAACTCTCTGGCCCATTTAAATTAAGCAAAACATCTGGAGTAAATTGTTATGCTAATGTTTCAATTAATCTTCTCTTTCAATTGCCACCAATTCTTCACACCATTTACTTAAAAGGCTTGGACCAGTTGTGTTTACAAATGCTCGTCCTTCATAGAAATGCCACACATAATCCTAACAACACTTACAGTGTCTCAGGTATGAGGGAAGAATTGGACTACTGTGCAGGAATGGTAAAATGTACCATAGGCACACAGGAAGATCCACAAGAAGTCCTAATGCACTTACTACAAGTACTGGAAACCAAAAACATCCCTATGAATGAACTTGCAGATTTAATACACGTGGAAACATACATGCACTCTCTGCAACCATGTTTCACAAGACCACATCCCTAATAAACTCTTTCTATATGTATCCATACCAAATTCTGAATTCATTCCATTTCACCACCTTCTTCAGAATGTAAATCATGGCATATTATGCCCTTTTTGTAATTCAGACAATCGTTCCACCATACAAATAAACTCACATAGTCAATATGTCGTACTAATGCTTCTAAGGTGCAATGCAGATGGTACCAAAAATAACTGTAAATTTACAGGCTTCACACACGGTCAAGTATCTCTTGGAAAGAAAACCACCACAACAGTAGGTTTACTATACCACACTGGTGCCATAACCACTTTAGGGTACTACACTGCATTTGTCAAAAAAATAAGGGGTTGGTTTGAATGCAATGATACCTTTTTTACACCAAAACATGTGTTACCAGCAAATTTAACAAATGCTTACTTAATATTCTTTCAACCCAAATTTTGACACTAAACTATAGCACAATTAACAGTTAGAAGACAGGTTTTAACTACATCCATAATATGACAAAGTACTTTTGAAAGTCAATGATACTTAGAATACGCCAACAGGTATCTAACTACTTGAAAAATACCCTTCATTTCAAAACACTTAAAATACGCCATTTAAATTCTTATACGACAAAACATCTTCTAACCTGTACTGTAGTTAAAAATACGCCAACAGGTATCTAACTACTTCAAGTATTCCCTCAATCACAACATACTTCAAACAAACATACTGTCACATTCACACTCATATGCAGTTAAAATATGCCAAGAGGTATCTAACTACTTGAAGCATTCCCTTAATCACAACATACCTCAAACAAACATACTACCACCCTTACCCTCACATAATTGTAATTGTTGTTTTAAAATCCAGTATGGATTAATTTCCCAATGACCCAATAATTATTTAATATCAAAACAACAGTAGTGTGTTTCTTATAAAAAACATCTCCACATTACCTTCATTCCGCTTCCCTAACATTCTATACCCTCATTCAGCCATCAAATAACTCCAAATGTGTTTCCCAAACTGTTTGTTGAAAGCGCTGTCCACAGAATGCTAAGACACCTGCCCAACCTTTTTGCACCTACAAAAATATCCCCATTGCTAATTTCTGGGGGGTTTCGGTTTTATTTGTAACCATAACGTCCTGTTAACAAAGTTCTTTCAGTGAGTTTCATGGGTTTTTACCAGTAGACACTCATTTGCTACAACTTACTAATATCATACTTACCCCAATATAGCAACATTTATGTCCAATATATAAAGTGTCACCTTAAAACTCTGCCATTCCCCACCTTCTAGCATAATTTTAACACTTCTAAACACTTTGAGCAACTTTTTCCACTGTTTTTGTGTTCGCCGATTTTCGCGAACGTCTTACGCCATTGCAGACTTTTCGCACAGTGTAACGTGACCACAAGCTTGCGTGTGTCATGATGACGTGTCCGTGAACACGTCCGCACTTCACAAATGGGTGCTTGTTTCGTGAATAGTTTGGAACTGCACTTTTCAGCTCATCTAGGCACTTTGAAGCTCTGAAATGAACCCTTTCACAGCTCCTACACCTATTCTTACTCATTATCCATGAACAATCTAGCACACAGCACATACTTCAACGAATATTAGCAAAACTGCTATTTATCTTAAAAATGACATCCACTATTGCCATCCCTCCTCTGCACCACCACCACCAGCTGGAGGACCTACAGAACAAAAGAAGTGCAATACTTCAAAAGATGATGAAAAGGACCACGAAGAAGTGCCTACCTCTATCACCCAGAGAGAATCATGGGTGTGGCAGTTCTTTACCACTGTTGGGAATTAAAAAAAGGCTAAAGATACCAAAGTGAAATGCACTGAGTGCAATGTTGTACTCAGTCAGCGACTACCTGGACAGTACGGGACCACCTACATTCGCTGCCCCACCAAATCCAAGCACTGCAATGCTCTCAAAAAGGTTGTTCCTTTCTTAGCAATTAGTAGGCTGTCTTCCTCCACCTCATGTTCCTCAACAAATACTGTAACCACACAGCCTACCTCGGTGGGACACAAAGTCCCACCAGCTACCTTGCAAGCAATAAACAAAAAAAAGGCTGTTGATCCATATATTTTGAAGACAACAGTACTCTCTATATAATGCAACACACCACTCTGCAGGCGGGAGCAATTTCGAAGTGCTTGTGAAGCTGTAATCAAGAAGCATGAGAAACACTGCCCCCTAACTTAGATGTAAGACATGCGCAACATCTTCCTCTGTCCACCTGCCCCTCCATATTTGTGGTTGGTACCTCTTCCCTCATTTTCCTACCCATGTTACTTTCTGACCTATCTGGCAAAAAAACAAAAAATCAAAAAACACCAAATAAAAAAGGTTCCTTTAGGAACAACCTTTCACAGCTAAAAAATAGAACTAAAATAAAATCTTATAGACTCCATCTCCTTTACATTTCTCAGTAAAGTAATTAGACTATATAAGATTCTCCAACATTTCCATTAGCATTTCGTGTTATGCTAATGGATTTAATGGACAACTAGAGAAAAATATAAAAGGACAGAAACCATTTTCTGTCCCAAATACTTTACTATAGCATACAATAAGGACCATAATCCATGGACCTTTATAACTATCCACAGTCTCCAAAGTTTCCTTTCCAGGCAATATATCATGAAAAGACCCAGATGGCATGTGCACAACATCGCACAGAGCAGCCCTTCTACCCTTTTTAATTTGATATTTGTAACATTTCCTCAATGCCTGCTTTCAAACAGTCACACATCCATCCACCAATCACTTACAAAAACTGTACATATAACCCTATGACCATATTAAGCTTCCACACACCAACTGCCACTTAACAATCTTCTACAAATCATTTGCATCTGCATTGTACACAGTGCTCCTATAAATGCACATATTCATTGTGCAGTGAGAGAAGTGCATAAATAGAAGGGGCAGTACAGATGGGCAAAGTGCTCATGAGAACCCAGCAAGGAAATGCCAAGGGATGCCAAGGAGGGACGCCACTGGGTAACTACTGGAGCAGAGGAGTCCCAAGGGTGGGATGCATCTTAACCGTAATAGCCATTTAACAATGTTTTTTATGTCAATTTAATAGGTTTTTATAAGTGAAAATGTGTCATGGTGTTACATCACTGTATATAAATTATAAATAATTCCTCTTTTCACATATGTGAAAGAACTACAAAACTCCTTTAAGAAACACATTTTTTGCAACACCTACTTAGGTCTACCTTCATCAGCAGTGCATGCAGGGGATGAAAATCATCTACGACCTACGACATAATGCTCAACCATGACCCCAGGCCAAATAAACCACCCCTATTACTCACTGCACCTATGCTGCATCCTAGCTCAGTGTCCACTATACCCTAATAATGTAACCAATGGCCAATGCTCATGACTTGGAGCCAAGGCCAGTCTCCAAATCCATGGGGCAAGGGCTTCGGCCATGCTGCATTGACAATAAGCAAATCAGAGTACACATTTGCATTTGCTGAGGGCCAGGCCCACTCTCCAGACACCAAATGTATATTACTAGTTGTACTTACATTCTTACACGTTGGAAAAATAAAACACAAGACATATTTCCAAAAACATGCTTTCAGGTCCTTGCTAATGCTCATTGCACAAGTTTGTTGTAATCTCGTCCACCACTCCAGGCTGGAACCGCAAGCAGAATTTATTTTCCCATTCAAACCTACCACTTTGGCCATGCCGTATGCCCCAATAAGCAAATTACAGTACACATTTCTCCTTGCTGACGGCCAGGCCCATTGCCCGGACACCAATGTCATATCACTGTGTTCAGTACTTACATTTTCACACTTTCCAAAAAATAAAGCACAGGAAATATTTGCAAAACCATGCTTTGAAGTTCTTTCTGACCCTCTTTGTGCATATTTGCTGCAAATCCATCCAGCACATCAACCTGTACCCACAAGCAGATTTTATTTTCCCATTCAAACCTATTCCAATTTCGAAAAACTTTACCACATGGTCAGTTCTTGGTGGCCATGCCGACTTTAACCCCATTGCTGGTCCCCCGTGGTCATGGCCAGTAGCCAGATTGTCAAAAAACATACTTGTTCGAAAAACATTTGACCTTTTCCTTTTTTGACAGAATTTGCTTTGATTGTTTTCATGGTCGAAATGTGATCAAATTTAATGAAATATATACATGGGGTGGGGTAAGGGAAAATAGGGGGTCAGAGGGTTGCAGGGTTTTCTACCAAAAAACAAGAAGAAAAAAATCAGTCAAATGTGAAAAGGTCAAATATTTTTGACCAAGTAAACCTAAACCCGCCAAAGGGCACCACAAGTATAAGCCTTTAAAATATTTTGGGCCCCGCCCCCTCTAATATTGTTCCCGCTTGACAAAAAAGCACCACACTTTATAGAGGTCAGGTCTAGAATGGATAGAATGGAATATCAAAGTTTCATGCAATTTCGCTGAGTGGCGCCAAAGTTATAAGCCATCCATAAACTGCTTCTCACCAACTCTGTAATGCAGAAATAGGCACATATGTCCCCGAACATCTCAGATGTTCACGAAGATCACAGGACTGCTCTGGACATCACGTTTTTGTGGCTTTTTAAGGCCTTATCCCATCCCATCCTCATTACCCCTCATCGGTGGCTGACCGCGAATCCAACATGGTGGGCGTTTCCAAAAATCTGACACACCTCATGCTTTTCCCCATCCAATCAACGTGTGCATCCGATGTCCTCGGACCTCATGCCACCCTCTGGGTCAATCAAAGGCCCATCCGCGGACCGAACAGGGAGGTGAGTCAGCAGACCAAACACAGATATCACTAACTTATTTTACCTACTTTTTGGTCATTTAAAAAAAAGCTACTGGACGGATTTACACCTAATTTACAAAAGCACGCTTTTGGGACCAAGCCACCACTCCTACTGCAAATTTGTTGAAAATCCATCAATTGGTTTGGGCTGTAGGCATGAGCAAAATATTGTTCCCATTGCGTCTATTTGAAAAACCACAACCTTTCGGACCTCCCCTATAACATTGCCCCCTCTTGCATGAAACCACACCAAACTTCGCAGAATCAATCGGATGGGGCCATATACTTTTTTTGTTCAGTTTTGTGAGGATTTGTCCAGGGGGGTCAAAGTTATAAGCCACCCAATAAGGGCTATGGGTTGAACAACTTAACCATAACTACACGGCCGCTATCGCAGGCCGTGTAATATACATATTTTGTTGAAAAAAGGAATACAATCTGGGAGTAAGATCTGATACAAACATGCATGTAATAACTGCAAAGACTGGTTGTATGGCACTACCAAACAATCAGAATGGCTCCCACCCCATCATCTTAAATTATATATTTGTTGGCCTACATGGCCCAGCTGAAGTTTGATTCAATTGGCTTGTGCAGCATGGTCTGCAGAAACATTCCAAGGGAACAGCATTAATCAGACTCCCATTCAAAATAATATGATTCAGTGATTGAAGAATGTTTTCAGCAATATGCATATTCCTGCAAGTGATGAATAACCAATAACACCGCAAGGGTTTTACGTCCTTTCATATGCAGTCCAATCTTCTTGCCAACAAAATGTGCCACCATGGTTCCCAAATTGAACCAGTATTGGAGTTAATGAAATGGACACATTTCAAAATTAATGATGAAGAAGCTTTAGATTGACCTATTCTCAGCTCAGGGACATGTGTTAAAATAACAAGAGGTGTTGCCTATAGCAGAAGATGCAGAGTGGGGGAACCAGAGTACTTGTCTGTCTGTGCCAAAATCTCTGCCCCCACGTGAAGTGGGACTTCATTTCGGCCCACTTGTTCGGTCAAACACCCTCCTCCATCAAGACCACCAGCCTTTTTCATTAAGACGGAACCAAGTCTTAGATGGTCTCTCCATGTGGGCTTCTATTTCCTATCACACATGAGGTGTTTGCAATCAACCCACCCGCGGTAAGTTATGTCCCTCTTGCAACCCCCTTAACCAGAAATCGTAGCTGATCTTTTCTCGAAAGTAATCAATCTCGGCCTCTGAGGTGTTTTTTTCCACGATGCTTGGCTGTGGGGTTTGATAAGCAGTATGTCCTCCTTCCAGGATAACACATTTTGCACATGTTGCATCCAGAGATTCTTCTTCAGAGTGCATAGAAGTAATTTTATTATATCCATATCCAGCTTGTCCTTTACCAGGTTTATGGCCGATTTCATTATGGATAACTGGATGGAACACAGGGCCAAGCTTTCCAGACAGTTGGCATGTCCTGCTGCGTAAAGAGTGCTTAGAACCTGTTGACCAGCCTAGTCAGCCATGTCCTTGTCCATAGCCTGGGGGATAAACCGAGAGCAGAAATTGGGTTGGATAATTCCTCTGCCAAGTTCACAACCCAACCTGGTCTTTGTTAATGTTCATAAGATGCCATTTCATTAGCTTCCAATGTTTTCAGCAGAGGGGAGTCTGACTTTCAGGGCCATCAAGATTCAGTTTGCACTTGTCTGCCCAAGTGGCACTGGTATGCCCAGATGTTGCTCCAGAAACTGCTGGGCCTAGAGATCAAAGCAAAACTGAACCGATGACACCCAATGTGACAAAAACATTTGTTGGGTTGCTTGTCTCATACAGAATAAACGTGACCCAGACTTGTGGGCTTGACAGCCACCTTTGGGGAATTGAAGAAACGTGATTCGCATTTGGTCTTGCCCCTTCTGTAATGGCATGGCAGTTTGAAAAACCATTTGTCTGAGGGGTTGGTGGTTATGAATAATTGGTAACCTTACAGCCTTCAGCAATCAGTTTTGTATGTGGAATGGGGACTGGAAAGGCACAATCCGATTTTGGTATGTCACTAATATCAATGCTTAGCAGATGCCCCAGCCCACGCAGGGGGCAGTAGAGGGTCAGCTGGCATAGCAGGCCGCCCCTCTGGCCCCATGCATCCGGCTCGCCTCCCCTCTCCTGAGGGGGGACGGAAGGGGCGTGCCCCCAGGGTCAATCTGGAAGGCACATAAAATGGCCCGGGCTGCAAGAGCTCATCCTCTTTGTATCTCGGGCCCCAGCAGCCACCAACCCTCCCAGCTCAGGAGAAGGAATTTGATGTGGACAAAAATGTGTTACTTGTATTAATATTTTCAATGTGTTTTTCTCTCACAGGTGGAGTTACATGGGCGGTCCTAGAGTTGGAGGTGCGATGTGGTCTTGCCGCGAGCTATACCCTCAAGCTATACCCGCTGGCTGCATGAGCCAGGATAGGGTGCGACGGGCACTGACACAACAACGGCCAGTTCAGACTCCTCAAACACTGAATGCAGTGGGCTGGTTCGCTCCATTGAAAGAATAGACAGAACTGCCATTCGAATACCAGGGCAGGCCATTCTCGCAAGAGCGGAAACCGAGGTGAGGAGCGCTCACTGGTTTTAAAATGCACTAAGTAAACACAGGAATGACAAGGCTACCCAGAAAAGTATTTGTAGGCCAGGAATACTTGTGGCCTGTGCAGGGCTTGGACTGCCCCTTAGGATGATTCTAATAAAGAGATCATGTGTTTTTCCAATCAGAAATTGAATTGATGTTTGTCATATTTATTTCAGGTAACAATTTGTTCTTAGATGTATTCCAATGTGTTGGGGGGCTTCAGTAGAGGTGCGCCCCACTATGTCTGGTTCACTTGTTCTTTTGGATGCAGATCAGTCTTACAGTGTGTTAGCTCAAATGTACCACCCATGCTACAGCGCAATCCAGCTCCCAGAGATAAAGCTTCATTCTTGGAAAAGATATAGTGATGACGTGGAGCAGATTGTAAAGGACTGGTTCAGTCACTTTGAAACTGTAGTGAGCAGCATGACCTTTACGTGGAAGCATCATTTCTAAGTTGCTTTTAAAGACAAGCATTTATTTATTAACTGTTGCCGAGCCGTTTTTGAAGACTCGGTCAAATGACTTATTCATTCTATATAATTTTTAAATGGTGACTGATCTTTGATTGCCAACCTCACACCAACCCACATGATTGTTTTCTGGTGGTTATCCTCTTGCATTTGAAGAGAAAATGTGTTTTTTATTTGATGACTTTCTCCTTGGCTCCACCCAGTATAAACCGATGTATTAATCTAAAGAGAGATTCCTTGCATACAGGGTAAAGTAGAAAAATCCACAATTTGCTTCAAAGGCATTTTTTCAACAAGATGGCTGAGTCAACCCCTTACACCGTGCGGTTTCCATGCCAGTGAAAAATGTGAAAAATAACAAACAATATGTTTGCTCCAACGGTTGATTTGTTTGCTGCAATTTCTAAACATTGTTATGGATTATTCATATCAGCTGTTCGCTGTCAGTCTTCTGCTTCACAATTGCCAACTACCCCTTCAGTCAGCTTGTCAGCAAATCATCTCTATACCATACCACCCAGGCCGCGCCTCTAACAAATCGTGCGCTCCATAGCGCAACAATCATAACTTTGAAAATGATGTTTCTGTGCTCTAAATTGGGAACACTCATATGGAAATAGCTTTCTCCAAAGTGCAGTTTGTTTGTGCATCATTCCAAACATGCAATTATAGAATTAATATAGCATGGCTGGGCCAATCAGAGACCATGGCTCTCATTACAAGTCAGGCGTTAAGGGGTTAACAGCGCCGTAATTTAGGGTTTGTTTGTGCATCATTCCAAACATGCAATTATAGAATTAATATAGCATGGCTGGGCCAATCAGAGCAATGGCCCTCATTACAAGTCAGGCGTTAAGGGGTTAACAGCGCCATAATTTACGGTGCCGTAATTAGCGCCTTCCCCATCCCCATTATGCCCCATGGGGCAAAAATGGGAATGGGGAAGGGCAAATGGTGAATGGGGAATTACCGCCCCACTCACCTTGGAATGGGGCGGTAATTCCGCCATCCACCATGGCGGAATCGGGCATGGACCATGGTGCTAATAGCACCATGGTCCACCGCCTGACTTGTAATGAGGGCCCATGTCAGAAGATTATCATAGCACGGCTGGGCCATACAGAGACCGTGTCAGAAGATTATCATAGCACGCCTGGGCCAAACAGAGACCTTGTCAGAAGATTATCGCACAGAATGGCTGAAAATTGATTTGCGTCAGATGCGAAAATATCTTGTTTGCCCACATCCAAGAATAAGGACTTTTTGCACAGAGAAGTTTACAAAAAGCATAAAGATGTGGCTCATACTGTATTCATAAAGCCAGTCTATACTGTATTTATAAAGGCAATGCCACATCGCAGTTACCTTCACCAACCTGGCATCCTAATTGAGCTTTCTCAAATTAGATTCACAAATTAATAGCACAGTAGTCAATGCATAATCAAATATATTAGGATAATGTATCCTTAATGCAATTTAAAAGTAACGAGAAAGGTACGAGGAAACAAGATTTACCTTCATGTTCCTTGTATATATATATATATATATATATATATATATATATATATATATATATATATATATATATATATATATATATATATATATATATATATATATATATATATATATATATATATATATATATGTATTAGTTATGGTTAAGTTGGTGTTTCCATAGGAAGAGCATTTTTTGGGTGGCTTATAACTTCTCTCCCTCTGGACGAATCCTCACCAAACTTTGCAAAAAAAGTATATGGCCCACTCTGAATTTTGTAGAGGTTTGGTCCAGGGGGGGCAAAGTTATAGGGGGGGGGTCCCAAAACTTTTGTTTTTTCCCATAGACATAATGGGAAAAAACTTTGCGCACGCCTACAGCCCAAACCGCAGGACGGATTTACACCAAATTGACGGCAGGAGCGGGGGCTTGGTCCCGAAAGCGTGCTTTTGCAAATTTGGTGTAAATCCGTCCAGTAGTTTTTTTTTAAAATGACCAAAATGTAAGGCAAAAAAATTAGGATGGACTTCCCTGTTCGCCCCGCGGACAGCGCCCTGATTGGCCAAGCGGCTTGCGTGATGTCCGCTGACATGCAACGTGTTCGCTGATTGGACGGCATGGTACGTGAAGCGCGTCAGATTTTTTGTGGCGCCCGCCATCTTGCATTCGCCGACGACCGCGGACAGCGTGGTGAAACTTGGATTAAAAATTGTATTTAGTGGAGTGTGTTGGCGAGTAAGAGTGTTTGGGGAGGGTGGGGGAGTATGAGATGGGTTCAATGTTCTGTTTTTTTATGTGCTAGACGCTTTTGTTGTGTTCGATTTGTCTGCGGACAACACGGCTGTTCTGAAATTTTCTATATAAACGAAATGGTGGGGTGTTCTGAGGACGGAGTATGTGTCCGTTTTGTTCGCAAGCAAGCTAAAATTGAGCTAAGAACACTCGCAGTGTCCTTAAATGTTCGTACATAAACAAAATGGGGCTGTCCTGAGGACGCTGTCCGTATTGTACTCTGGCAAGTTGAATGTGTTCTAAGAACACTTACGGTGTCCTGAAATGTTTGCAATTAAACAAAATGGGGGTGTTCTGAGAACGCTGTTCGCATTGTTCGTTGTCAGGTTGAAAGTGTTCTAAGAACCCTCCTTATGTCCGCTGACATTACAATTTCCTATGGGCCTTACCCGACTTTTTGTCCACTAAACAAACGATAAATCAGGCTGCTGTGCGCCGACATTATGTGATAATCCTATCACTTGCCCCATCGACTTGGCTGACCTGTTTTTGCGACACTAAGGGCCTCATTACACAGTAGGCGGTAAAGGTTTACCGGTACCAGTATTTTACTACGATCAATGACATTTGTGATGTCATCTTTGATGTCCTGGGTGTTAGTCTTAGCAGTGCACGGTGGTGGCGCGAGTTATGGTTGCTTAGCTTACCATAACTGGCGAATTTCAAGGGTTTTTCGGTTGCCCCAGGAGACAGACACGGCACATGAGGGGAACAGGAGACAGATACGGGGCATGAGCGGGGGAACAGAAGACAGACACGGGACATGAGCGGGGGGTGGGGGGAAGGGGAGAGAGACACACGGGGCATGAGCGGGGGTGGGGGAGGGAGAGAAACACACAGGGCATGAGCAGGGGGTGGGCGGGAGGGCGAGAGACACAAGGGGCATGAGCGGGGGTGGGGGGAGGGAGAGAGACACATGGGGCATAAGCGGGGGTGGGGGGGAGGGAGAGAGACACACGGGGCATGAGCGGGGTGGAGGGGGAGGGAGAGAGACACACGGGGCATGAGCAGGGGTGGGGTGGAGGGAGAGAGACACACGGGGCATGAGCGGGGGGTGGCCGGGAGGGGGAGAGACACACAGGGCATGAGTGGGGGTGGGGGGGGAGAGAGACATACGGGGCATGAGCGGGGGGTGGGGGGAAGGGGAGAGAGACACACGGGGCTTGAGCAGGGGTGGGCAGGAGGGGGAGAGACACACGGGGCATGAGCAGGGGGTGGGCGGGAGGGGGAGAGACACACGGGGCATGAGCAGGGGGTTGGGGAAGGGGAGAGAGACATACGGGGCATGAGTGGGGGTGGAGGGGAGGGAGAGAGACACACGGGGCATGAGCGGGGTGGAGGGGGAGGGAGAGAGACACACGGGGCATGAGCCGGGGTGGGTGGGAGGGGGAGAGACACACG
Source organism: Ambystoma mexicanum (assembly GCF_040938575.1). Classification (NCBI taxonomy): domain Eukaryota; kingdom Metazoa; phylum Chordata; class Amphibia; order Caudata; family Ambystomatidae; genus Ambystoma; species Ambystoma mexicanum. Next base: position 495,073,302 of record NC_090930.1, on the reverse strand, counting down.
AGGCATGAGCGGGAGGTGGCCGGGAGGGGGAGAGACACACAGGGCATGAGTGGGGGTGGGGGGGAGGGAGAGAGACACACGGGGCATGAGCGGGGGGTGGGAGGAAGGGGAGAGAGACACACGGGGCATGAGCGGGGGGTGGGGGGAAGGGGAGAGAGACACACGGGGCTTGAGCGGGGGTGGAGGGGAGGGAGAGAGGCACACGGGGCATGAGCGGGGGGTGGGGGGAAGGGGAGAGAGACACACGGGGCATGAGCGGGGGGTGGGCGGGAGGGGGAGAGACACACGGGGCATGAGCGGGGGGTAGGCGGGAGGGGGAGAGACACACGGGGAATGAGCGGGGGGTGGGCAGGAGGGGGAGAGCCACACGGGGCATGAGCGGGGGGTGGGCGGGAGGGGGAGAGACACACGGGGCATGAGCGGGGGCTGGCCGGCGGGTGGGGAGAGACACATGGGGCATGAGCGGGGGGTGGGCGGCGGGTGGCGAGAGACGCACGGACATGAGCGGGGGGTGGGCGGCAGGTGGGGAGAAACACACGGACATGAGCGGGGGGTGGGATAGACACACGGGGGTGGGAGAGACACACAGGGCATGAGCAGGGGGTGGGTGGGAGGTAGAGACGAGCAGGGCATGAGCGGGGCATGAGCGGGGGGTGGGCGGGAGGGAGAAAGACACACAGACATGAGCGGGGGGTGGGCGGGAGGGAGAAAGACACACGGACATGAGCGGGGGTGGGCGGGAGGGGAGAGACACACGGACATGAGCGGGGGGTGGGAGAGACACATGGGGGGTGGAAGAGACACACGGGGCATGAGCGGGGGTGCGCGGGAGGGAGTGATGAGCGGGGCACAAGTGGGGCATGAGCGGGGGGATGGGCAGGAGTGAGAAAGACACACGGACATGAGCGGGGGGTGGGCGGGAGGGAGAAAGACACACGGACATGAGCGGGGGGTGGGCGGGAGGGAGAAAGACACACGGACATGACCGGGGGTGGGCGGGAGGGGAGAGACACACGGACATGAGCGGGGGGTGGGAGAGACACATGGGGGGTGGAAGAGACACACGGGGCATGAGCGGGGGTGCGCGGGAGGGAGTGATGAGCGGGGCACAAGTGGGGCATGAGCGGGGGGATGGGCAGGAGTGAGAAAGACACACGGACATGAGCGGGGGGTGGGCGGGAGGGAGAAAGACACACGGACATGAGCGGGGGTGGGCGGGAGGGAGAAAGACACACGGACATGACCGGGGGGTGGGCAGGAGGGAGAAAGACACACGGACATGAGCGGCGGGTGGGCGGGATGGAGAAAGACACACGGTCATGAGCGGGAGGTGGGCGGTAGGGAGAAAGACACACAGCGTTCGTGTGCAGGCGGCAGATCCCGCTCCTCGGCCCTTCGCTGGCCACCGTGTGCCGATGGCGTGAGCGGGGGGCTGGAGGAAAAGGGAAGACACGGAGCATGAGTGGGGGGGTGGGAGGAACAGGAGACAGACACGGGCTATGAGCGGGGTGGTGGACTTACTGTGCAGGTGGGATACAAAGCCTCTCATGTGAGGAACAAAGATGGCGGGCGTCTCTGAAGCCAGACGCACTGCACGCTTTCACCGCATCTAATGAGAGAGCACGTCAGATGTCCGTGGACATCACGCAAGCTGCTTGCCCAATCACCGTCCTGTCTGCGGAGCGAACAGGGAAGTGTGACCGCGAAGCGAAAACAGATATCACTTATTCTTTTCACTTACATTTTTGTCATTTTTTTAAAAACTACTGGACGGATTTACACCAAATAAAGCAAAGCATGCTTTCGGGACCAAGCCGTCGCTCCTGCCGCAAATTTGGTGTAAATCCGTCCAGCGGTTTGGGCTGTAGGCATGAGCAAAGTTTTTTCCCATTATGTCTATGGGAAAAAAAAAAGTTTTGGGACCCCTCTATAACTTTGCCCCCCCTGGACACACTTCCCTTTTCACTCCACGGACAGTGTCCTGATTGGCCAATCGGCATACGTCATGTCCGCGGACATGCAACGTGTTCGCTGATTGGATGGCGTAGAGCGTGAAGCGCGTGAGATTTTCGGTAGCGCCCGCCATCTTGGATTCGCGGACGTCCGCGGACAGCGAATCCAAGAGCTCTGCGGTGTCCTGAAATGTTCGTAAATAAACAAAAAGGGTGTGTCCTGAGGACCCTGTCCGTGTTGTTCACAAGCAAGCTGAAACTGTTCTAAGAACACTCGTGGTGTTCTGAAATGTCCGTAAATAAACGAAAAGGGTGTGTCCTGAGGACACTGTCCGTATTGTTCACTGGCAAGTTGAAAGTGTTCGAAGAACACTCATTATGTCAGCGGACATTAAAGCTACCCATAAGGCATAGATAAAATGTTTGACTTTATGGGTGTGATATGCTGCGGTGGTTGTGGCCAGGCATAGAGTCTTGGGTGCATGGCATGCACCCAAGACTCTATGCCTGGCCACAACCACCGCAGCATATCACACTCATAGTGGTTTATAACTTTGGGATCCAACAACACATTTATAAGGAACAAAGTTATAAGCCACTATGGGTGTGATATGCTGCGATGGTTGTACTTATTATAATATACTTACTGTTTGGTTTAGTAACTGGAGTACATGTATTTCTTGTTCATTTCTTTGATAAAATTAAAGATCATGTAAGTATTGGTATTTTGTAACGACTTATAACATTGAATAATCAACTAATCAACATTTTTTTTTTTACCCTCGTATTTAGTACATTACAAACCAGTGTACTGTGCAATTTGCTCAGTTTCTGTGTTTGTTGCTAAAATCATTGGGTCTGTGGGAGAAAAAAAAAATCCATCTTGGATTAAAAAAGAAAACCCTTTTTTTGTTATGCTACAGTCTATTTGTTTGTTTGTTTTCAGTGTTCACCTGTTGTTTCTGGCTAATGCTCTATATATTGGCTTGTTGCAGATTTTTGGAGCAGTTACATATAATTTATTTGTTTGGATATTGTAAAATTATGGAGCAGTTAGATACCAGTTGGCGTATTCTGTCTATTTTTTGATATATTTTAGTGGTATTGATTTATCTGTTTGGATATTGTAAAGTTTTGGGGCAGTTAGATACCAATTGGCATATTCTAACAGTCTATTTTTTATATAATTTAGTGGTATTGATTAATCAGTTTGGATATTGTAAAATCTTGGGTTAGTTAGATACTAGTTGGTGTATTCTAACTATCTATTTCTTGCTCTAATTTAGTGGTATTCATTTATCTGATTAGTTGTTGTAGAATCTTTGGGCAGTTAGATACCTGTTGGAATATTCTAACAGTTTATATTTTTTTACTACAAGTTTAGTTGAGGTTTAAGTACAGTTTGGTTAATAAATTTTGGTTTTAAGAACATTAAATAAGCATTTGAAAGATTTGCTGGTAATCTCTGCTTTAGAGTAATGGTACTATCATTACATTCAAACCATCCACATTTCGTTTTTATATATGCAGTGTAGTGAGCTAAATTGGGTGTTCCTCCTGCGTGGTAGATTATACCTATTGTTGTGAAGGTTTTCTTGCCAAGTGATACTTGACCATGTGTGAATCCAGTCAGCTTGCAGTTGTTTTTGGTACCATCTGCATTGTAACATAGTAGCAGTTATTTACTATGTGTTTGTATTAATAAGGTGGAGCCATTATCCGAATTGCAGGTAGTACATAATCTACCATGGTTTGCATTTTGTACAAGTTGCTGAAATTGAATGGATTCACAATTAGGTATTGATATATATATATGAAGAGTTCATTGGGGATTTCTTCTTGTGTCACATTGTTGCAGAGAGTGAATGTATGTTTCCACATGTATGAAATCTGGAAGATTTCACTTATAGGTATGTTTTTATTTTCCAGTACTTGTAGTAAGTACATTAGAAATTCTTGTGGATCTTCCTGTGAGTTTATAGTGAATTTAACCATTCCAGCACAGTAGTCCAATTGTTGACTTATTCCATAAACACTATACGTGTTATCAGGATTGTTTGTTGCGTTTCTATGAAGTATTAACATTTGCAATCACAATTGGTCTGTACTGTGTAAGTAAATGTTGTCAACAATTGGTGGCAATTGAAAAAGAATATTCATTGCTATATTTGCGTAGCAACTTACTCCAACTATATTTGGGATTTTTTTTTAGTTTGTCTTCCTTCTTTGACGAAGTACCTGGTTTACTTTCCGTAATCCGTCCTTTTTGTTTGTGGTACTTGATGAAGTTTTAGTTTCGTTTACTCTCTTTGGAGGATTTGCAGTGACATCCTGTGGCATTTCTGTTTGATTTAGTTTTCTTTTACAACGTTTTACTTTTTGTGGAAAAGAATATGTGTTTAGATGGGGGGTGTATAGTGAGCGAAGTCTATTGTATTCTAAAATGCAAGGAATATCAGCGTTTACTTTACTTGCATCAAAGTTGATTAGAAATAGACTGTCAAGTGTACGTAAGCGTGATGGTGCTACGTAGCTCATGCCTTCTTTAAAGACTGTATTACCAATGTATATCATTGCTTTGTCTAGGGTAAGACCTTGTGATTTATGAATGGTGACTGCGTATGCAAGAGTTAGAGAAAATTGTTCTCTACGTACATACATGTCTTTGAAGAGAAGGAATCGAGCTGTTGAGGGGCCTATCCTTTTTACTTCTGAAAGTTTGTCAAAGAGAATATTGACAAACTGAATTTTGTTGTCACATGGGTATGTTTGAAAGCCAACAACTGTACTCAGTGCTCCATTAACTAGTCCTTGGTCCACGTCAAGGTTACGTTTAAGCATCACTCTGCAATTTAAGGATGATTTTAATATCTTTTCCAACCCAGCTGTGTTGGAGATTGAATTTTCTAAACTATTTAGTCTTGTTGTGGCTTGCTCACACATGGATAGTGTCATACCATGTACATCTAGTTTGTCTGTGGCGCTAATTTCCATTATTGGTTGCATTTCTTTATTTAACATTATTTCATTGAATTTGAAACAGCTTGCAAGAGTTGGCATTAAGGCCATACAATTGACATTTTTATGGGCTAATTGCTCCATAACATCTGTAGCACATGCATTATCGCCATAATGAATGTGCCGGGTTTTCAATATTGCTTGTGCTTCTTTAGATAGTATACCAACTCTAATACTTTTTAAGATGTTGGCATAAGTGAGATCTGCAGATTGTTTTCCTTTAATTCCTGTATTGGAAATGTTGCCAAAGGTTGACATTTCCAATGCTGCCAACAGTTTTTCGGCATAGTTTGTGTCCTAATGTTTTAAAAATAGGCTCACCTTTTACTGGTGTCAATTGAAGAAGATCTCTGAAAACAATAATGTGTTTTCCTGCAAAGAGCTCTTCGTAGTTTGTTTTGAGTACTTCTTGTAATCTGAGGTGAATCAAAGCCAACATTAGGTTGGACACCATGCTCACTTCATCTATTAGTAGCATTTTCATTTGTTTTAATACTCTGCATAGTTCCATTGCAGCTTCTGTAGAAAGTTTGTAATAGTCTAATTTGTTTTAGTGTTCTACTGGCATGAGTAGTAATCGGTGTAAAGTGACACCGCCTATGTTGTAGGCAGCTAAACATGTGGGGGCAGTGACAACAGCTGACAGTTTGTTGTTTGTCAATTGTTGAAGTAACTTACTGATGATTTTGATTAGGAATGTTTTGCCAGAACCAGTTTCACCACTGACGTACAGTAGTATAGGTTTGTAATTTTGGCAGGTGCATTCTTTGTTTTCATGTTGTACACCATGTGCAATTTCTTTTGTTACTTCTTGAATAATTTTACGTTGCTCATTGTTTAGTTTTGATTGTAGTATAGTTAAGTCTTCTTTATCTTCATACTGACACATGGTGTTTCTACTTCTGTCATAGCTAATTCTGCCTCATTTGTTATTAGTGGTTCTCCCAGTGGTTCTTGGCTTCCTGTTACAGAAGGTTGACTACTGTCAGGAGTGTCCTTATCTAGTTGGGCCTGGAGTTCTTCTTCGTGTTGCTGTTCATTGTGCAACATTGTTTTGTACTGTGTAAAGTTTACATCAGTTATAGTGCTTTCATTTGCTTTGAACGCGTCTTCATATGAGTCATAGTTATCTAGTATCTCTTCTTCTTTTCTCCATGGTTTAAGGAGTTGTAGCAGGGACATGTAATATAGTTCTTTATGTTGAGGAGTCTTTAATGACAATTTGATATGATTAATTAAATTTGGTTTGGTGAGTTTTACTAAGATGCCTTCACAGTTTGTCATTCTGTATTTACCTTTTTTTCATCAGGTTTTATATTATTTTTGTATGTGAAGTTTTGGGCTATGTGGTATAGACACATGATTTCTAAAGTATTAATTTTGTTTGGGTAGTATCTGTCCAATAAATTGTTTTTTTTAAATGTCTTGGCTGTTGGCATCATGTTTAGCTATTGTTTCTATATCTTCGTATGATTTTAAAACTCTTTTTCTAGATTTAGCAGGACCAAGACTTAGCCATACTATATTTTCAGATTTATCATACAATGCAGTATCAGTTAAACGATGTGCTGCTTCATAGGATCCACATTCTCTATGGGAGAGCATTTTTATGCCTAAGCTGTATAATTTCTGAGACACTGTTTTATCTGATGACAGGACATTCCAGAGGTCTTGGTGCTCTGTTTTTTCTGCTTTGGTTAAGTATGCTGTAACATATCGTGCAACTGCAGTGGAATTGTCTGCAATGTACTGCACATCTATGTTTGCATTCCATGAGTGGGCAATGATTGCATTGTAATTATTGATATATTTTTCTTCTTCTGTTCTTTTTATATAATATGTATTTTTAGGTGACTTAGTGACTTACCTTTAACACTATGTCTAAGTGAAGACATGAGGTTGTTCACTTGACCTGTATTTGTAACCGGTCTAGGGAAACCAAAGCAGCATTTGGTGTAGTATTTCCCTTTGTTTTTGTATTTGCGACAACAATATTTGCCACATTTGTGTCTTTGAAATTGTAAAATGTGTGCATGAAGATCACTATTTGTGGCTTCTGATGGAATTTCACAAGTGACATATTTTTCAATAAACTGTAAAACAGTGACATCACTGTCTTGACCAAATTTAGGAGCATCTTTAATCCATAAAAGCATGTGGATATGTGGTGCTGCTGTGGCTTGGTATTCTTTTCTCCAAAAGAAGTGTTGCACTTCTCCAAGGGGAGGAACAGTTTTATTACAAATAAAGTGTAGCATAGCAATGAAGCGATGGTGAAAATATCTTGAAACATTAACAGGATCCAAAGAACAAAGTTCTCCAGGTGTTAGCATATCTATGTTTGTTTTGTTTTTGTTTGATATGCGTAGGAAATCATGTAAATCTTCCCATGCATATTCTGCACAACTTAATGTAACAAACCAAGTGGGTGGGCCAAGGTTTCTGATCATACAACGTACAGCTCCATGACGTCGAAACCAGTACTCTTTAGTACAACGCATATTTGCTAATAGATTTGTAATATTTGATTGTAAAACCTTATCTTTTTGTTGCACTTTTTGTAATAATTGTGTGGCTGACATATTTTGAAAGTGGGATCCTGATTTTAATGTGTATGCAACTCCGTAACATAAAGTTGCTAGTTCACTTTCAAAGAGTAGGTGGAATATGTATTCCACATTTTGTCTAAATCTGGGATCTTCAGAATACATCCGTAATGAGCGGTATTCTGATGCTGATATTTGAATAGGTCTATCATCGTACCTTCCTCCTTTGCCAGTAGGAAAGAGTAGAGGAAAAGCATGTGCTTCTATACTTTTTTCCCATATGCTGATTGGTGATCCTTTTGTTTGATGCATTTGGTACGTTTCTAATGCATCTTCTTTGGTGACATTAGATTGCAATGGATTAATTATATAATGGTCTAAAGTATTTCATATTTTAGCAGGATCTAGGAGCTCAAATTGACCAGCTTCGTGTGTCTCTTGAATTATTTCAGTTGTATCCTTCAAGTTTTCTTCAATATGAATTTCTTTGTAGTATTCATTATTCATTTTAAGATATTGCAAGGCTTGCCTAACTTTATGTAAATCTACCAGCTGTTGCCATATTTGTTTTGTCTTTTGTAGGTACTCCATTTACTAAGATAATTAAAGATTGCTGCATTGGATGTTGCACTCCTAGAGTGTGCACATTTACTTTTAGATCTAATGGTAAATACACTACTTTTCCACAAATTCCTTTCACTAATTCAGAGGGAGGTAATTTTGCTGTTTTTGGTTGAAGGCGTATTATTGCTTGAAATGGGTGCACTGTTTGAATAATGATGCTCTCATATAAATTAAGTTGTTGTAGGGGTTTTGGCAGTGTATATAATTTCAAATTATTTGTGAAAGCACGTGAGGGAGTTTGGTTGTTGTCAAGTTTTGTAGTACAGTAACTGAAAAGTATTAAGGGGTCAGTTATTTCGTATTTGTTTTCTGCTATAAGGTAGAGAGCTAATTCGAACCATTTAGAATCTTCATTGTCTTCTATTTTGTATGATAGGTCTACAGTTTTTGTGTTACTTTTATAAAAAGGTATGCGGCAACATACACACACATGGTTTGGTACCTCAGCTGATGTACTTTTAAATTTTAGTATTTCTTTTTTGTATGTGTGTAGTTTAAAGCTACTTCATTCTGTAAGTGGCTTTCACTTCAAAAATACTTTTTCTGGATATAGTCGATTTCTTCAAGTAGGTCAATAGCTGTACCATGTAGAAGAATGTTATTTAAATTGGCTAGTGCTAAAGCAGGACTTTTAGCATAGTACAGTTTATAGACTAGATTTATTATAGTTGAATGATGTGTTGATATCTTTTTGATATCATGGAAGGTGGTTTTGCAAGTAGGTCCTGTAATGCAGGCCAATTAATGTCCTTGTAGTCCTGTGTACTTGCGTACTGGACAGGTATCCATATTTTGCAGTAGTTTAATTTTGATTTTGTCTTTGCCTTTCACATATTGATTGAGGAATTGGCGTAAAGACTTGAAACATTTTTGGGGAATGTTACACATTGACGTGCATGGCCATTTGTACACTAAACGTCTGATTCACTTGAATGGAGAGGTAATTCTAAGTTTTCAGGGCATATTTTTGTAAGCAGTACTTCTTGTTCCATTAAGGTATTATTAACTTTTTCATAACCTCAACCACTGCTTTGTATGGCAATTGTATTTGTTTGCTTTTGTTTGTATGCTTCTCAATTAAAGTATGGTTCTGTGCTTGCAGTGTGACTCCATTCACCTCTGCAGATTTTTAAGAAGTTCTTTCTGTTGACATTTCGTTTATTGAGAAGTCTTTTTTGTAATTTAGTCATTAGTTTTGTTAGTGGTTTCATTTTGTTTAACACTAAAATAAATAACTTTCTTTTGAGAACTGCACTGTCTATCAATGCTTCTAAGATTAATTTCCTACGATAGGTTTTAAGGGTTGAACCTGGTTTCTCTCCTGTTTTTATAAGATTTTGAAGGACTCTGTGACATAACATTTTGGCTAAAATACTTTTCTTGGTATGCTTACTTTGCACTATATCAAGATTTATAGAAGCAGTTTTATCTGTAGTGATAGCTGATTTTTTGTTAATTGTTTTCTGGTTTGTTTTACATTTTGATAGAGGAGGCAAAGTTTCTGTACTTGAAACTTCTTTTATTTCACTAAATGACTGCATTAGCTGTTTTGTTTCTTTTTTTTTACAAATTCTGCTAGAGATGGATGCTTATGTTGGACACTTTTATTTTCATTTGCTCTACTTCTGCGTTGCTTTCTACGGACTTGATTTTTGGTAGGCATTCTTTAGGGTCTGTTGAAAAAATAAAGAAGGTATGGGTTGGGGTGTTCTGCGATGTATGTGTGCTATGTGCATGAGTGTTTGAGTAAGATGATAAAGATGTATGTAATGGTGTGTGATTGTGCATTGGGCAACTACAACTAGTAGGGATGGGTATTCTTGAATTAATGTGTTACTAAACTGGGGTTCAGATGACAGAAAAAAGTAAGCTAGTGGTGTGGAGAAGTACAAATAGTAAATCTAATGCTATACAATTAAAACAGTTGTTTGTTCTATAACATCAAAATTCTAGCGGCTGAGTTGGGTAATTTGTGTGTCGAAAAAAAGGAATTTGTGGGCCATTCTGGCTGTAAATCGATATTTAAGAAATAAGGATTTTTGGACAGAATGGTGCACAATCTCTATTTTTAGGCACGGAAATAGCATGAATTAATGTTACAATGTGTTTGAGTAATAATACAAATATTATGGTGGTATTCAACTTACTTTTTTTCTAAAATGAGCAGGTTACTTCTTAGTTGTTCTTTGTACATCAAATTCGGCTGCTTCTTTTCAGGAGAATGGGCTTCACTGCAATTGTAAAAGAAACAAATTAGTAATTTTGTTTGTATATAGCACTGTTTTTAATTTAGACATTGATTTTTTTAATTGACATCCTCAGCGCCTTCCTCAAAACCATTAAAACTATCTTATTCACATAAAATACCTCGCACCAGTTGAATACATATCATATGTTCTTAATGAATACACTGTATTGCAATGACTAACTGTAGCAAACAAAATATCTTTACTATGCCTTGTGAAATTCATAATGTACCACTGAATACCACTATTCCTGTAACTAAGCTCTTGCAATAATAGTGCCTCAGTGTCATGGGCTGCTTGCGCTATATAAATATAAGTAAGTAAATAAATAAATAAATGAATGTTTATGTTATTGTACAAGTATTGCTGTTTGAGATTTGAACATAGTGTGTGCATCCAATTTTGTTTGACTATATGCAGTCTATATATTTTATTTAAAAATGTTACTTCAACATGATTTGAATATGTGTGTGTAAAAAGAAATTAAATAGTATAAAGGTTTGTAAGTGACAGTTGATTTTAGGAGATGGAAAAAAAGGCAGTAAGTTCATTTTACAGATTATACAAGCTAAAAGTCAGTTAATCTGTTTATATGAAACTAGAAGAATTGTGCATGTACTTTACAGAAAATAGCATACCTGTAATTTGTGTTCATGCATATGGATATGCATGGAGCTGCAAGTAGAATTCTTGGAGACTTGTACAATATTTCTTGTAGAAGGTGCTTTCTAATGAAATGACACTTGTACTGAGAGAGATTCACAGTACATTTGCAGTGCTGACCTATGATGATGCAGTTAGAAGTATAGGTCTTCTATATGATTGGTAGATGGTCATGTGACTTCTTAGCTACATCCAATGAGGGAATGGCACAGAGAGTGAAGAGGAAATGGTAGAAGGGCTGTCCATGTTACGATATGTCCGCGGACATGGCGGTAGTTCGCGGACATCAGGTGTTACATCCGGGGATTTTTGGGTTGGGAAGCCATGCAAATTAGAATGAGCATAGAAAGGTATTGGTCAGGAATGTTTAGTGGGTGTCTTGTGCCAGGAGAGAGTTTTTCAGATACTCTTTTTGCTGGGAGAAGAACAGATAGCTATGGCTGTGTGTTTAAGAAAACAGATTGTTTGGATTTTTGGAGACTCGTGGATACATTGGTTGAAGGTGCATGCAGAAAGCTGTGGAGTAGCTGTAGATCTTGGATTCCCACATATGGAAGTACACTGGCATGGAGTACATGGAATGAAGTGGTTGGACTTGCTACCTCTCTGTGCTACTTTGGAGACAGAACAACATCCAGATATAGTTATAATTTATTGTGGAGGGAACAGTTTAGGACATGTGTCTGGAATTTCTTTGCAATTTGCAATGAAAGAAGGACTTGGGAAGGTCATGGACATGTTTCCAAATTCTCAAGTAATTGTTTCACGGAAAGCGCAGAGACAAATGTGGCTTCGTTCTTCTTCGTTTGGTCCACAAATGGAGAAAGCAAGGCGGAATGTCAATAAGGCTGATTGTGCCTTTCTAAGAGATTTTGGCATGTCCTCTTTCACAATGAAAATATTATGTTTCATAGTACATACATTTTTCACAGAGATGGAGTCCATCTAACTTATGCTGGCAATCAGAGTTTTCTGAGAAATTTACAAAATGCATTGCAACCTTTTTTTTAGAATTACAGCATCGATTTTGTAGTAGGTTGAGTATTTATAATTTTTCAAACACAAACACCACCAAAAGGCTCTTTTCAGAGCCACCACTTCCTCTCAGAGAAAATTGCAATGGTTATGATAGGGCAGCACCCCAAAATCTTAGATGTCCGCAGACTTCTAAAAAATACACGGGGCCCCGCTTCATTTATTTTCACTTCTATTTTTTAACCGTGAAAGGCGGCTCTGAAAAGAGCCTTATTTTTTTTGGATTTTTGTTGTTTTATATTTTTTTTGTTTTTTTATACAAGACACACTAGGAGAGGAGGGGAAAGGAGGGTAAAGGGGGGGACACCAACCACGGGGATAAGAAAGGGCGCGCTGAGAGAGGAAGATGTAGAGTGGGTTTTATTTGGTTAGTGAGCAGATCTTCTCGTGCTCTGAGACGATAGTCTCAAAGCACTTTGAAGTCGCTCCCCCCTGCAGAGTACTGCATCGCAGTACATACACACAACTGTGACCCTTGAAAGGTAAGGGCCATCAGCATTGTGTATGGCCTGTGAGGCAGCTTGCGGAATACGCTGTCCCACAGGAGTGTTCCTTGTGGTGACAGGATCAGAAACGGAGGATGAAGTAGAGGAAGTCAACCTGCTACGCTCCTCGCAAGGTACAACCTTGTGAATGGCCCCAGTGTGAAATGACCTTAGGTGTTGCCTCGTGGTAGTGGTCCCAAAACTGTACAAACCAAGCCTCCCGTGACTGAGTACCATTTTGCACTCGTTGCAGGTGACTTGGTTCGCACGAGCCTTAGGACCATTCCCACAAAAGGTAAATAACCGCCACACCCAAGACTCACGCCAAGTGTGAGTAGTAGGGAGTTCAACTACTTCATCCTCGTCATCCTCTTCTTCCTCCTCTGCATCCTCACTCCTGTTCCCCTCTTCAGGCCTTTGGGGAGGTGGTGGAGAGGGTGGGGGTGGTGCTGAGGCAGATGCAGCACCAGGTGGCAGCAGTGCAGCCATGGATGCCATCAGGTTCAAGATGGAAATCTGCAGGTTTCAGTAAAATTCGCTGTGCTCTGTAGAATAGCCAGAAACACGATGAGAATAAGCTCTAGGGCGTGGTCTTTTATAGGTGTGCTTGTACGCAGTTCACGGACATGCGCGCTGTCCGCGGACAGATCAAACACAAAAAAAGGTTCAAAAAGTTTCAAAAAGTATGTAGAAATTTAGGATTGGTATGTGGGACTTGTGCTATGGTGAGTTTTTATTGAAAAATATTGTGGATTACTTGAAAATGTAGTTTTAAATTGTTCGGGGACATGAACAGTGTCCGCATTCAGAACACACAATCAGCGTGGGTGCGGTCACATGATTGCTTCGCGAACATTTCTGCGAAGGGAGCGGCTGTCCACCGGACACCAAATGCATGGACATTGGTTTGCGCATGCGCGTTGATGTTCTACGGACACTGTTCAGGTCCTGAAGTAATTAAAAGTGTGTCACACGTCAAACGAACAGTAACGGACAGGCGTTTGTTCTTAGAACTGTTTCAACTTGCTTGCGAACAATACGGACAGACATAGCGTTCTCAGGACACCTCCATTTTGTTTATTTACGCACATTTGAGGACACCACATGTGTTCTTAGAACAGTTTCAACTTGGTTGCGAACAATACGGACGGGCATAGCGTCCTCAGGACACCCCTATTTTGTTTATTTACGAACATTTCAGGACACCGCGTGTGTTCTTAGAACAATTTCAACTTGCATGCAAATATTACGGAGACGTATAGTGTTCTAAGGACACCCCTATTTCGTTTATTTACGAACATTATAGGGCACATGATGTGTTCTTAGAACAGTTTCAACCTGCATACGAACAATACGGACAGGCATACCGTTCTCTGGACACCCCTATTTTGTTTATTTACGAACATTTCAGGACACCGCGTGTGTTCTTAGAACAGTTTCAACTTGCATGCAAACATTACAGAGAGGTTTAGTGTTCTAAGGACACCCCTATGTCATTTATTTACGAATATTGTAGGGCACATGATGTGTTCTTACAGTTTCAACCTGCCTGCGAACAAAACGGACAGGCATACCGTTCTCAGGACACACCTATTTTGTTTATTTACGAACATTTCAGGACACTGCATGTGTTCTTAGAACAGTTTCAACTTGCTAGCGAACAGTACGGACAGATATAGTATTCTTCAGGACACCTCCTTTTCGTTTCTTTACGGACATTCCAGACACCCGCGCTGTCCGTGGACACCTAAATTGCTTTAAAAAAAAAAACATGAAATGAATTAGAACACAATATAAAATGTAACTTTATTTAACATGTATGATTAATTTATGACAGAGAAGGTGAGGCAGAAACTGAAACAAAAACAGGAGAATTAGGAGTTTCAACAGTATTTGTATGAGGTGAAGAAGGGATGGAAGTCTCATCAAAACGTTTTGGTTCATGGAGAGGGTATGGGGATAATTGACTGGGATATGGTGAGTGGGACAGGCACATGTGGTACAATGGTACGTGGTTTTTTGTTTAAAATGGTCTTCCACAAAGGTTTTTAAATTATTAAAATTAGCCAACAATAGATCCATTTTATCTTGTATGCTGTGAAGAGTCTTATCCATAACAGCTTTTTCTGTAGTACTTTCTATTTTGGTATGCTCTGTACAAAAAAAAATATATATGTTAAATGTATATAAAATAATAATAATTAAATGGTTTATATTGTAAAGTGTCTACCATTAGATTCACTGGGCCTCATTATGACCCAGGCGCTAATGGGTTAACGGCGCTGTAAAAGGCTGCAGCGCCGTTAACCTATTAGCACCTAATTACGAGGTCCCTTTGCAGGACCCGACCTTAACCGCTGGTTTTACCAGCCGTTAAAGTAGGGACTCGCAAAGGGACCTTGGTGCTAAGTACGGTGCCGCAATTTGCAGCACCGTACTTAGCACCTTCCCCATTCCCATTGAGCCCTATGGGGCAAAAATGGAAATGGGGAAGGGCCATGGAGGAAGGGGGAATTACCGCCCCGCCAACCTTGTAATGGAGTGGTAATTCCCCCTTTCTCCATGGCGGAGTCGGTAATTTACCGGCATGGACCATGGTGCTAATAGCACCATGGTCTTCCGCCAGGGTCTATCTTCTGACATTTCCTCATGTGGGAAATGCTCCTCTAGCCACTCCAGAGCACTAGACATTTCTGTGAGAAAAAAAACTTAGGGGCCGATTCATGGAACAAACGTGCGCCGAAAATCTACGCGCAAGCAGGCGCAAGCAGGCGCAAGCGGAAAAAAAGAGGCGCACGCGCACGCGTGCGATTCATGGAAGTCCCTGCGCGTGTCTTCCTCGGGATGTGCGCCAAACCCGTGCATGGCGCACACGTCACTGCAACATCCCGAAAGACGTGCGCGACGCGCACAGTGAAAGCGCACAACCTCTGCGCATACACTAGAAAGTGTGCGGAACACGGGGCGTAACGCGCGGAATGGGAAACAACTTGCGAAAACAAGGGCGTAACTGGGGATGTACTGCAGGGAAGCAGAGGGAACGCCCACACGCACCCGAACCACACGTATTCATGGAACCGAATAGGGCAAAGTCACGCACAGCGAAAGACACGCACAAGCCGATACACGTCCGCCACACGAAGGAAGGCGGTAGCGTCCCTGCGCATTACAAAAGTGGCAACATACAGCAATTGTGCGAGCGGGGCACGTGTATTTCGGGGTTGCGCGGGAAGTTACACACGCGATTGAGCGGGATACGTGTATTCCGGGGGTTCGCGGAAAAACACACACGCGATCTGGCCTGGGGGAGCGTGCTACGTGTATTTCAGGGGTTCGCGTGAAGTTTCTCACGCGATCGGGCCTGGGGGAGCGGGCTACGTGTATTTCAGGGGTTCGCGTGAAGTTTCTCACGCGATCGGGCCTGGGGGAGCGGGCTACGTGTATTCCGGGGGTTCGCGTGAAGTTTCTCACGCGATCGGGCCTGGGGGAGCGGGCTACGTGTATTTCAGGGGTTCGCGTGAAGTTTCTCAAGCGATCGGGCCTGGGGGAGCGGGCTACGTGTATTTCAGGGGTTCGCGTGAAGTTTCTCACGCGATCGGGCCTGGGGGAGCGGGCTACGTGTATTTCAGGGGTTCGCGTGAAGTTTCTCAAGCGATCGGGCCTGGGGGAGCGGGCTACGTGTATTTCAGGGGTTCGCGTGAAGTTTCTCACGCGATCGGGCCTGGGGGAGTGGGCTACGTGTATTTCAGGGGTTCGCGTGAACTTTCTCACGCGATCGGGCCTGGGGGAGCGGGCTACGTGTATTCCGGGGGTTCGCGGGAAGTCACACACGCGATCTGGCCTGGGGGAGCGTGCTACGTGTATTTCAGGGGTTCGCGTGAAGTTTCTCACGCGATCGGGCCTGGGGGAGCGGGCTATGTGTATTTCAGGGGTTCGCGTGAACTTTCTCACGCGATCGGGCCTGGGGGAGCGGGCTACGTGTATTTCAGGGGTTCGCGTGAACTTTCTCACGCGATCGGGCCTGGGGGAGCGGGCTACGTGTATTTCAGGGGTTCGCGTGAACTTTCTCACGCGATCGGGCCTGGGGGAGCGGGCTACGTGTATTTCAGGGGTTCGCGTGAAGTTTCTCACGCGATCGGGCCTGGGGGAGCGGGGTACCACTCACCGTCTGCCTTGCGTGTAGAAGAACGCGTAGCCAACACCCGCTGTGAAGTAATAGCGTGTGAACCCCAACGGATGGAAAACACACGCACCGCACGAAAAGCACGTACAGAACATAAATGCACGCGGGATCACCAAGCCCTGCCAGGGCAACGCCCGTGCGCAAAACGTCACAGACGCGCTTACGCTGTAAGGGCCTTTGGTCCAATGAAATCGCGTACGCGTGCTGACGCGCTTACGCGCTAAGGGCCTTTCCTCGAATTACACGCTGACGTGCAGATTTTTCACGTGCCAAATCACTCCGTATCAAGCTGGCCATGCGAATACACACGGAAGACCACGCTCCTGCCCAGAAGGCCGAATCACTGCCCCCCAGTGCCCCGAGCAGCCTCCCACGTGCCATCTGCTGCTGCCTGCCTGCCTGCCTGCCTGCTGCCACCGTGCCCTGCCATTTGGTGCTTGCACATCAGCCATCTGCAGGGGTCCAGTTGCTGTGTCCACCCCTGCTGGAACAGTAGACTCCCGACTGGGATACCATCGCTCCACAGCCCAGCCCCAGGACCCAGTTGCCCACCCACGCCTGCCTCGGGGGTCGCCATGTCGGGGCAAGCACCATCTGAGACCAGTGGCGACCCCCAGCCAGAGAGGCAGAGGGCCACCAGCTTCAGTCAGAAGGAAGTTGGTGTCCTGGTGGAGCATGTCCTGGGGCATTATGATGCCCTCTTCGGAAGACCACGCGCCAACAAGGAAGGACGGGAGAGGATCTGGGACGATGTAGTGGTTGCCATCAACGCGGAGGGGGTGGCAACCCGCGACATCAAGCACATCAAGAAGCGCTGGGAGGACCTGAGGTCCAGGACCCTCAATAAGGCCCGGCGCCTCGCGGAGGGGGGCCGGGCACGCCTGAGTGACATCCAGATGAGGGTCCTGGAACGCATAGACCCAGCGCTCCACGCCCAGATCCTTCGGAGGCAGACCCATCTGGAGTTGGCCGGTAAGTGGCCAAGCATTGCTGTGTGAGACAGGGCATGTTGCAGTGTGCTGGTTGTCTGATACCTGTCTGTATGTGTGACATAGGCCATGTACGTATATGTGTGTGCAGGGACATCATGGTCAGGCATGTGAGTACAGTGATGTGTGAACCACATGGTTGGTGCATGTGTTCTATTGCAACATGGGGGGCTCTGTGCGGAATGGACACATGGAAGCATGGCAGTCTCTGTTCCTGGACATGGGTGGGGGTGAGGGATGGGTGCTGGTCCCATGTACACGTATGGTGTCCATGTGTGTGTGTCTGACCTGCGTGTCTGTGACTTGTAAATGCCATGGATGCATGACACATGTCTGTGACAATGTTCAGATTCACTGATGCAGCCTAGTCATCCTTGTATCCACTGCGTCTGTGGTGTACGAGGCCAGATGGATCGAACTACGGTGAGGTGTGTGCATGTGATGGCAAGACCCATGATGCATGTGAGTTTAAAACCAACATTGTATGAATCATGAGTCCCTTGGTCATGTATGCCAATGTCCATGGCATGCGCCATGCCTGTTACTGTATGTGTTTTGCCTGCACTGACCCATGTGTTGTGGAGGGACATGATGGAAGTGATGTATGACAATGCCACTCATCTGCTGTTGCTTCCTGTCTAGGGGACCATTGTACAGTACCCTGATGCTTGTGTTCTATTTCTCCCTCTACACAGTGGCAAGTGAAGAAGAGGGCGGAGAAGGCGCTGTGGAGCAGAGCGGCGGGGATGCCGCCACGGCTGCAGCGGAAGGGGTGGGTGAGCCCCCACAGGGGCTTGCACCGGCGGAAGACGGCGTGGAGACATTCAGGTTGGTGGTTTCCACAGAGGGGGAGGAGGCCGCTACTGAGCCACACATGGGGCCTGGTGGGGGCATCCCCGCTGGTGCAAGTGGTGCAGTCCAGGGCCAGGGGCAGGAGGCAGCACAGGTCGCCGTGGAGGTGCCTGTGCATGTCACTGTCCCTGACACTGTGACTGCACCACCATGCACCAGCAGGGATGCCCCATCCCAGGCCCGTCCGCAGGTAGGGGAGATGTCCATGTCATCTGACACTCCTCTACCTGGGGACGAGGGGACCCCTGGCCGTGTGGAGAGGGTCCTGATTGGTGTCGCTTTGCGCACGGCTGGCATTCGTGATTAGGTGCATGCTTCCCGGGAGGAGCATGCACATCATCACGAAGAGCACCGTGCGTACGTGAACCATTTGGGAGCCGCCATGGTCGGGGGTTTCCTACATGTGTGTGGCCTTCTGGCGACCCTCTCCTCCTCTGTGGAGGCTATGCGCCAGTCGTGCTCCATGCCGTCTTCCGGCCCAGATGCCACCAGGGCCCCCTGTGGACCTGCCCCGACCAACGCAGCCAGCTCGGTGGGGACCCCATCCCTGCCACAGTCGGGAGTCAAAGGTCCAGCAGGGGTGGACACACCAGCAACTGTCCCCCTGCAGATGGAGGATGTGCCTGCATCATCTGGCAGGGCACGTGCAAGACGGCATCGGTGGATTCCATCAGCCTGGATGCCGTCGTGCTGGCAGAGGCAGTGGCGTCGGAGGCAGCAGCAGGCTCGACGTGGGAGGCATCATGGCTCGGGGCCATCAAGATCAGAGGGGCAGGCATCGGCTGGAGGGCAGGAGAACCCTGGGATGGCAGTGTCTTCCGTGTGGGAGCAGTTGGTCCAGCGGATAGGTGCGGAGCGGCAGCGGGCGGAAGAGGAGCGGCTCACCATGGTCAGGGCGGAGTTCTCCATGCGTCGGGCGTTGAGGCGGGCTGAGTGCCTCGAGGAAGCTCGCTGGGAGTTTGAGGTGGACACGGGGTTGTCCCTGCGAGACCTCGGGGCCAGGACAGAGTCCCGCCTCCGGGACATCGACATGGAGTTCGATGATGCCCTGGCCGGCAACATCACAGAGTGAGCCGCAGGACTTGCCCGCTGCCATTGTATATAGTTCTTTAGTTAGTTAGTGTTAGGTTTCCTTTATTTTTTAAGTTTTTTTTGGACCGCTCGGACAATGGCCACTTTTCTGTATATATTTTTTTTATTAGTTAGTAGTAGTAGGTTTCATTTATGGTGTTGGGCTCATGGACCCTGGGATATTCTTGTACATAGTTTGATGTTTGGAAAACATTTGTTGGATTTATATTTGTGTTCACCATGAGGCAATGGTTTTTCCTTATTTTTTCCCCCCGTTATTTTGCTTTGGACTACATTAGTTTTTGGATTCCTTTGTTTTTTGATTTTTTCTATTAGTTCTCGGACATGGACCATTTGTTTTGTCATCCCCATTGTTGTGTGTTTTATTTCTTTACTTCATTTTCATCTTTAATACATATATTTATTACTTACATTTGTGGTATTTTCTCATTGGTTTCATGCATGTCATGATATGGGTTTTGACATTCACTTGCACCCATTGTGTATGTGTGTGTGACGGACATGTGTTCATTTACATACTTGCCATTGGGGTTGTATCATGTAATTGCATCTACTATGTGGGTGGATGCAATCCTTGGCTGGGTGTTTGTGCTGGGTATGCTGCCCATTACTGCCATGATTGCGTTTCGTCAGGACCTGGGGGCAGGGGGACATGAGTGGGGGCCTGCTGGGGGGTGGGGGTGCAAGGGGACATGGTTGGGGGCCTGCTGGCAGGTGCCCCACAGTGCTGGGGGTTGGGGGTGCAGGGGGACATGAGTGGGGGCCTGCTGGGGGGTGGGGGTGCAAGGGGACATGGTTGGGGGCCTGCTGGGGGGTGGGGGTGCAAGGGGACATGGTTGGGGGCCTGCTGGCAGGTGCCCCACAGTGCTGGGGGGTGGGGGTGCAGGGGGACATGAGTGGGGGCCTGCTGGGGGGTGGGGGTGCAAGGGGACATGGTTGGGGGCCTGCTGGCAGGTGCCCCACAGTGCTGGGGGGTGGGGGTGCAGGGGGACATGAGTGGGGGCCTGCTGGGGGGTGGGAGTGCAAGGGGACATGGTTGGGGGCCTTTTGGGGGGTGGGGGTGCAAGGGGACCTGTGGCTTGGCTGGGGGGCATGCCCATGGTGGATGGGCTGCCTGCGGGACATGACCTGGGGTGCAGGGTAGTCCCCTGTGGTGTGGGCTGCCTGCAGAGGTCGTGGAGGGGGTAGAGGGGAGACCTGGGAGGACCCACACTGGCAATTCACCTCTTCAACTTCCCGCACACCCACGTAATACACTGCCCCACTCGCACAGGCCCAATCGCGTGTAGGATTTCTCGCGCACCCCTGTAATACACGTACCCAGGCCAATCGCGTGTAGATTTTCTCGCGCACCCCTGAAATCCACGTACCCAGCCACCCAGCCAATCGCGTGTAGATTTTCTCGCGCACCCCTGTAATACACGTACCCAGGCCAATCGCGTGTAGAATTTCTCGCGCACCCCTGAAATCCACGTACCCAGGCCAATCGCGTGTAGCATTTCTCGCGCACCCCTGAAATCCACGTACCCAGCCCAATCGCGTGTAGATTTTCTCGCGCACCCCTGTAATACACGTACCCAGGCCAATCGCGTGTAGAATTTCTCGCGCACCCCTGAAATCCATGTACCCAGCCCAATCGCGTGTAGATTTTCTCGCGCACCCCTGTAATACACGTACCCAGGCCAATCGCGTGTAGCATTTCTCGCGCACCCCTGAAATCCACGTACCCAGCCCAATCGCGTGTAGATTTTCTCGCGCACCCCTGTAATACACGTACCAGGCCAATCGCGTGTAGAATTTCTCGCGCACCCCTGAAATCCACGTACCCAGCCCAATCGCGTGTAGATTTTCTCACGCACCCCTGTAATACACGTACCCAGGCCAATCGCGTGTAGAATTTCTCGCGCACCCCTGAAATCCACATACCCAGGCCAATCGCGTGTAGATTTTCTCACGCACCCCTGTAATACACGTACCCAGGCCAATCGCGTGTGGAATTTCTCGCGCACCCCTGAAATCCACGTACCCAGGCCAATCGCGTGTAGATTTTCTCGCGCACCCCTGTAATACATGTACCAAGGCCTATCGCGTGTGGGAACACCCGCACACCCCTGAAATACACGCTCCCCGCTCTGCGTTTGCTGCTGCCCTTTGCGCTGGATTGGGGATTTTGATGGCTTTTCCCTGCGCGAGGGGCGTTCTTGGGGGCGTAACTGACGCTGCTGCTGGGTCGCTGCGCCACTCTGCGCCACGGCTGGTTGTGGATGTTGGAATCCATAAATACGCTGTGCGCCTGAATGTGTTTCGGCGCACGCGGCGCCACTTGTGCGCCGAATTCTATGAATTGGCCCCTTAATATCACTTGCGCACTGGACAGGTATCCATATTTTGCATTAGTTTAATTTTTCATTTTGTCTTTGCCTTTCACATATTGATTGAGGAATTGGCGTAAAGACTTGAAACATTTTTGGGGAATGTTACACATTGACGTGCAAGGCCATTTGTACACTAGATGTTCTGATTCAGTTGAATGGAGAGGTAATTCTAAGTTTTCAGGGCATATTTTTGTAAGCAGTACTTCTTGTTCCATTAAGGTATTATTAACTTTTTCATAACCTCAACCACTGCTTTGTATGGCAATTGTATTTGTTTGCCTTTGTTTGTATGCTTCTTCATTAAAGTATGGTTCTGTGCTTGTAGTGTGACTCCATTCACCTCTGCAGATATTTAAGAAGTTCTTTCTGTTGACATTTCGTTTATTGAGAAGTCTTTTTTGTAATTTAGTCATTAGTTTTGTTAGTGGTTTCATTTTGTTTAACACTAAAATAAATAACTTTCTTTTGAGAAGAACTGCACTGTCTATCAACGCTTCTAAGATTAATTTCCTACGATAGGTTTTAAGGGTTGAACCAGGTTTCTATCCTGTTTTTATAAGATTTTGAAGGACTCTGTGACAGAACATTTTGGCTAAAATACTTTTCTTGGTATGCCTACTTTGCACTATATCAAGATTTATAGAAGCAGTTTTATCTGTAGTGATAGCTGATTTTTTGTTAATTGTTTTCTGGTTTGTTTTACATTTTGATAGAGGGGGCAACATTTCTGTACTTGAAACTTCTTTTGTTTCACTTCACTAAATGACTGTACTAGCTGTTTTGTTTCAAATTTTTTTTACAAATTCTGCTAGAGATGGATGTTTATGTTGGACACTTTTATTTTCATTTGCTCTACTTCTGCGTTGCTTTCTACGGACTTGATTTTTGGTAGGCATTCTTTAGGGTCTGTTGAAAAAATAAAGAAGGTATGGGTTGGGTGTTATGCGATGTATGTGTGCTGTGTGCATGCGTGTTTGAGTAAGATGATAAAGATGTATGTAATGGTGTGTGATTGTGCATTGGGCAACTACAACTATTAGGGATGGGTATTCTTGAATTAATGTGTTACTAAACTGGGGTTCAGATGACAGGGAAAAGTAAGCTAGTGGTGTGGAGAAGTACAAATAGTAAATCTAATGCTATATAATTAAAACAGTTGTTTGTTCTATAACATCAAAATTCTAGCGGCTGAGTTGGGTAATTTGTGTGTCGAAAAAAAGGAATTTGTGGGCCATTCTGGCTGTAAATCGCTATTTAAGAAATGGGGATTTTTGGACAGAATGGTGCACAATCTCTATTTTTAGGCACAGAAATAGCTGAATTAACCTTACAGTGTGTTTGAGTAATAATACAAATATTATGGTGGTATTCAACTTACTTTTTTTCTAAAATGAGCAGGTTACTTCTTAGTTGTTCTTTGTACTTCAAATTCAGCTGCTTCTTTTCAGGAGAATGGTCTTCACTGCAATCGTAAAAGAAACAAATTAGTAATTTTGTTTGTATATAGCACTGTTTTTAATTTAGACATTGATTTTTTTAATTGACATCCTCAGCGCCTTCCTCAAAACCATTAAAAGTATCTTATTCACATAAAATAAGTCGCACCAGTTGAATACATATCATGGGCCTCATTACGAACCAGGCGGTAAGTTACCGCCTGGGTCGTACCCTTACCACCATGGTGTAAACTATGTTTACACCATGGTGGATGGTGGATTTACCGCCCCATTCCAAGGTGGGTGGGGCGGTAAATCCCCATTTCCCATTTTACCCTTCCCCATTCCCATTTTTGCCCCATAGGGCATAATTGGAGTGGGGAAGGCGCTAATTACGCCACCGTAAATTACAGTGGCGTAATTAGCACCATGGACCCTTAGCGCCATGGATTTTAACGCCTGCAAAAAGCAGGCGTTAAAATCACCATGGCGCTAAGGGACCTTGTAATCAGGCGTTAAGGGTCGGCGCCGTTTGCGGCGCCGTTAACCCCTTAACGCCTGACTCGTAATGAGGCCCCATATGTTCTTAATGAATAAACTGTATTGCAATGACTAACTGTAGCAAACAAAATATCTTTACTATGCCTTGTGAAATTCATAATGTACCACTGAATACCACTATTCCTGTAAATAAACTCTTGCAAGTAATAGTGCCTCAATGTCATGGGCTGCTTGCGCTATATAAATATAAGTAAGTAAATAAATAAATAAATGAATGTTTATCTTATTGTACAAGTATTATTGTTTGATATTTGAACATAGTGTGTGCATGCAATTTTGTTTGACTATATGCAGTCTATATATTTTATTTAAAAAATGTTTCTTCAACGTGATTTGAATATGTGTGTGTAAAAAGAAATTAAATAGTATAAAGGTTTGTAAGTGACAGTTGATTTTAGGAGATGGAAAAAAAGACAGTAAATTCATTTTACAGATTATTCAAGCTAAAAGTCAGTTAATCTGTTTATATGAAACTAGAAGAATTGTACATGTACTTTACAGAAAATAGCATACCTGTAGTTTGTGTTCATGCATATGAATATGCATGGAGCTGCAAGAAGAAATCTTGGAGACTTTTACAGTATTTCTTGTAAAAGGTGCTTTCCAATGAAATGACACTTGTACTCAGAGAGATTCACAGTACATTTGCAGTGTTGATCTATGATGATGCAGTTAGAAGTAGAGGTCTTCTATGTGATTGGTAGATGGTCATGTGACTTCTTAGCTACATCCAATGAGGGAATGGCACAGAGAGTGAAGTGGAAATGGTAGAAGGGCTGTCCATGTTACGATATGTCCGTGGACATGGCTGTAGTTCGCGGACATCGGGTGTTACATCCGGGGATTTTTCGGGTTGGGAAGCCATGCAAATTAGAATGAGCATAGAAAGGGATTGGTCAGGAAAGTTTAGTGGGTGTGTTGTGCCAGGAGAGAGTTTCTCAGATACTCTTTTTGCTGAGAGAAGAACAGATAGCTATGGCTGTGTGTTTCAGAAAACAGATTGTTTGGATTTTTGGAGTCTCGTGGATACATTGGTTGAAGGTGCATGCAGAAAGCTGTGGAGTAGCTGTAGATCTTGGATTCCCACATGTGGAAGTACACTGGCGTGGAGTACATGGAATGAAGTGGTTGGACTTGCTACCTCTCTGTGCTACTTTGGAGGCAGAGCAACATCCAGATATGATTATAATTCACTGTGGAGGGAACAGTTTAGGACATGTGTCTGGAATTTCTTTGCAATTTGCAATGAAAGAAGGACTTGGGAAGGTCATGGACATGTTTCCAAATTATCAAGTAATTTTTTCACGGATTGCGCAGAGACAAATGTGGCTTCGTTCTTCTTCATTTGGTCCACAAATGGAGAAAGCAAGGCACAATGTCAAGAAGGCTGATTGTGCCTTTCTAAGAGATTTTGGCATGTCCTCTTTTCACAATGAAAATATTATGTTTCGTAGTACATACATTTTTCACAGAGATGGAGTCCATCTAACTTATGCTGGCAATCAGATTTTTCTGAGAAATATTCAAAATGCATTGCAACCTTTATTTTAGAATTACATCATCCATTTTGTAGTAGGTGTTGAGCATTTATAATTTTTCAAACACAAACACCACCAAAAGGCTCTTTTCAGAGCCACCACTTCCTCCCAGAGAAAATTGCAATGGTTATGATAGGGCAGCACCCCAAAATCTTAGATGTCCGCAGACTTCTAAAAAATACACAGGGCCCTGCTTCATTTATTTTCACTTCTATTTTTTAACTGTGAAAGGCGGCTCTGAAAAGAGCCTTTTTTTTGGGGATTTTTGTTGTTTTATATTTTTTTTGTTTTTTTATACAAGATACACTAGGAGAGGAGGGGAAAGGAGGGTAAAGGGGGGACACCAACCATGGGCATAAGAAAGGGCATGCTGAGAGAGGAAGATGTAGAGTTGGTTTTATTTGGGTAGTGAGCAGATCTTCTCGTGCTCTACATTTGTGATGTCATCTTTGATGGCGTGGGTGTTAGTCTTAGCAGTGCACGGTGGTGGCGTGAGTTATGGTTTCTTAGCTTACCATAACTGGCGAATTTCAGGGGTTTTTCGATTTTACTTGGAACCATAACATCCCTTTAACAAAGTTTTTTCACTGAATTTCATAGGTTTTTAGTAGCGCAACTTAACCATAACGTCCCTTTAGCAAAGTTTTTTCACTGAATATATATATATATATACACTAACAAAAAACCTTGTTAAAGGGACGTTATGGTTAAGTTGCACTAGCAAAAACCTATTAAATTTGTTGGAAAAACATTGTTACAGGGACGTTATGCTTAAAGGTAAAACCAAAAAACCCACAAATTCGACAGTTATGGTAAGCTTAGGAACCATAACTCATGCCACCAGTGTGCACTGCAAGGACTAACACCCATGACATCAAAGCTGGCATCACAAAAACCTTGCGAAACAGCACTTCATTGCCACTGTATGACAAAGGCATGCCATTTGGTGTGAAAAGGTTTATGTAGAGTGAACCAATGTTCTCATTCTCACAGTGGAACATCCCAGCAGCACTTAAGAAGTCACAATGCTTTTTTGTTTGTTTGTTTGTTTATTTATTTCTATTGCGCACCAAATCCAAAGTTAACAGGACACAGCAGTAAGGAAATGCAAAGCTTACAGGGTTACAAATAGGACACAGTGGGAGAAAATATATTTACAGGTATGATTACAGTCAAAATATATATACAAATGTACAGGTTATAAACAGGTTATACTCCAAGTTACAATTAAATAAAAGGATGGGCTGGGGCAGCCTAGATAAGGATGATACAACAGTAAAAACTAATGGTCATTAGAGTTAAGCAGGTTGATGTAGTTATTTCTGAGGTGTAGAGATGGTTGATCTGCTCTAGGCTTGTGAGGCAAGGAGTTCCAAAGTTTGTCAGCCTTTACGGGAAAGGTATTACCGCCAATCTTGGTAGTCTGAATCTAGGTACCACGAGGCAATTGGCATTACCGGCACCCGTCGGTCTGATAGACGTTCTTCTATTTAGTCTGTCTATGAGCTAGCTAGGGGCAGCATTCATTAACGCTTTGTGGGTCAGGGAGACCATTTTTAGAAGAATTTCATTGTGGGTAGAGAGGCATTTATATTGGCGTCTGGTAGAAGAGATATGTTTTCTTTTATTCATGCCTAGTGCAGCTCTTAAGGTGTTATTTTGAAGAGTTTGTAACCTCTGGATAATGGCTTTATTGGCGCCACTGTATAGAGCATTGCAGTAATCTAGCCTAGACAGTATTAATGTTCTAGCCAGGGTCATACAGCTGTCATTTGAAAGGAATGGCTTGCCTGCCCTGATAAGCTTACAAGTGTAAGCGGTGGTAGAGGCTAGAGATTTAATTTGTTTGTCAAAGGACATGGTTGAATCAAGGTAAAAGCCAAGGGTTTTTACCTCTTTGGTTACCCTGATGATGTTTCCATCGATGGTGAATGAAGAATATTCATGGCCTAGTTTATTCTGGTTAGAATGGGTACTCAGGATTATCAACTCTGTCTTATCATCATTCAGGCATACACCGTGAGTGGCCATCCATGCCTGGATGATGAGATACACTCTATTCACCAATGCCAAATCCTTGCCATAATCCCCAGAAAGAGGGAGTAGAGTCTGAGTATCATCTGCATAGTTAGTGTAGGTTATACCCAGTAGGTCCAGATCATCGAACAAGGGTTTGGTGAATATATTGTATAAAGTAGGGGAGACACAGGAGCCCTGGGGTACACCGCACGTGATAGGAACAGGGTCCGCCACTGCCGATGGGTAGAAGACTCTCATGGTTCTCTTACTCAGGAATGATTCTATCCATCGGATGGCCTCTCTAGAAAAGTGAGCTGCTGAGTCCAAGTGACTACATAGAACCTTATGATCCACTAAGTCAAATGCAGCTGAGGGATCTAGCAGTAGGAGGAGGGCTGTCTTACCTTTATCTCTCAGCTCATCAACTTGTGTTTTTAAGTCGATAAGGGCGGTTTCCGTCCCATGGAATGGGCGGAAGCCAGATTGTCTAGCTCCAAGGAGCTTATGCAGTTCAAGATATTTTTGAATCTGAGTATAAGCAACCTTGTCAAGTATTTAGAGTAAGAATGGTACCGTCATGATGGGGCGGTAGTTAGTAGGAATAAGTGGGTCTAGGGTTTGCTTCTTTAGGAGCGGGAACACCCATGATTGTTTTAGGTTGGAGGGAATGTGCCAGAGGAGAAAGAGGCATTGATCAGTTTAGATATGAAGGGTGACAGATCTCTAGCAGCATCTTTAATGATCTGAGCTAGGCAAATTGGATGGCTTGAGAGATAGGATGACTTTCTCTACCTCTAAAATAGTGGTTTTAGTGAAGTGGAATCTACTGGTCTGGACAGTGGGTATTTCACTAGTCGGAGGGGTGTTTGATTTGTGCTGTGGATTCAAGGTATCTTTTTTTGGTTTATTTTATTTTGGAGAGTATCTATTTTATTAGATCGTGCATGTTGAATATCTGAACACCAGGTCTTACTTTTGATGCAGATGTCAGGTGTGGGAATCGGGCACTCTAGTTCTTTTAGTAAGATGAATAATTTATTCATGCTCGAATTGGATTTGGCAATAAGTTTGTTATAGTTTTGTTTTGCCAGGAAGATTTCATTTTTATATTGCATGGAAATTGTAGTTAGCCTAGCTTTATTCTCAATGGATGGGCATAGTCTCCTGGTAGTTTCACATTTCATTTTCAGGAGGTGTAGATCCTTTAACTGTGGAGTGAACCACTTGTTTATATGGGCTTTAGGTTTTCTCGGTCTAAGTTTAAGTGGAGCAATCTTGTCCAGTGTGGTGAGCATAAATTTGTTATATTCGTGGACCAATGTGCCAGTGTCTAGGTTATCAGACATTGAGTTTAAAGTGGGGAGAATGGCGGGAATCACTTTGTCCACTGTGATATTCTTTTTGTTTCTAGTTGGGCAGGGTGGGGCTGTTTGAGGGGCCATAGTGGGTGGTATGATAGTTGATAATGTGAAAGACACAAGGGAGTGGTCCCTCCACAGTTGCGGTGTAATGGAAGTGATGGTGGCCATGCAATTATAATCGGCTACCCAGTCTAGGGTTCTCCCTTTAATATGGGTAGGTTTGTTAATTTTTTGTGACAGGCCTAGTGCTGTAAGGATATTGGTTATTTTGAGGGCATGCTTGTCTGCTGGATTGTTGAAACCTAAATTGAAGTCACCTAATAGTAGTAGTTGGGTAGGCGTTTTAAGGTTGTTAGCTAGTATGCTGTGCATATCCTCCTCAAATTTCCCAAGAGGACCAGGTGGTATGTTGGTGGTCTGTTGATGAGACCCCTTCCAACCTCTGGCTGGCGAGAGGATTCATTGGAATATTCCACACTATTCTCGGGGGTATACATGAGAAAAGCAACTTGGCAGTAGGAAAAAGTGCTGCAAGGCTTTCATCATAATCTTCAGTTGACAGAACACACAGGAACAAGGTATGTATCCCATAAAGAAGGCTCCAAAGCGCACAATCACTACATGAACAGTTGACGAAGAGGCCATGCGTCGACATTCTAGAAGCAGTCTGCCAAAACAGCAGGATTCGACTACTCCACAAAGTGTCCACTTCCTCCAAACCGAAATTGCCAGACATGTCTTCTTGGAGGGCATACACGCACAGATCTTCCACAAAGCCATCATCCACAATGAAAACTGTATGTCTTGCCATGTTTGCCAGCCACAGTACTTAAAGTAATGGGGAATGTGAATGCCTCCCTTTCCTGTGACGCAAACCCAAAGCACATGATTGGCCAAAGGCCATAGTCCCATTTCTATTGGCCAGCATGCTCACAAACGCAGAATGCGGCACGTGCCTTTTTCTAAGCACCGCCAGGGCCGTGCCCCAGTGAAGCAGGAGGAGTCCTTCTTCCTATTGGCGCGCTTTCCTCTGACACACACCCTGAGCAGCACATGATAGGACAATCGCTACAGTCCCATTTCCATAGGCCAGCATGTGAGGAGCGTCAAATGTGTCACATGCGGGTTCCCAAGTACTTCAAGGGCCGATCCCCAGTGCAGCAGGAGTCACTCTTCCTATTGCCACACATCCTATGCAACTCATTGGACAATCACCACGGTTCCATTTTCTTGGTCGCAACCCGCAAAATGCCTGCATGTGACTTTCGTGCTGCTTGTAGTCGTGGGGGAATAACTTGCAACCAGGGCAGGGGGAGTTCGTACTAAGGTGTGACTCTTAAAGTCTTAGAGTTTTTTTTGCGTAGATTCTCCTACAACAACACCTTTGTTGTCTGTTTTTAGTAGCTTTTGTGTTTTCATCTACGCGCAGTAGTTCAATAAAGTGTTCACCACATCCTGTAGACAAGCAAACAAAACTGCATTGCCAATGGATGACACCAAAATGCAATTTTCTTGGAAAACCTCAGCATGTCCACAAGTAATAAGGTCATTATTGCAGAAGAACATTCCACGAACGGACAAAAAAGTGTACATGCTTCTGTTGATGAGACACCTTCCTTCATCTGGCTTGGAACAACATCCATGAGAAGTAGGCCATACTCTTCACTGTATTATAGATGAGAAAAGCACCTTGGTGATGGGAAAAAGCATCCTCACGACATCCAGCAACCTCCTCAGTCTACGGAACAAATGTAAGCTAGGCAGGTAACCCATATGCATGCCGCCGTAATGAATTACGATAACATCTCCTTCTGGAATTGTGGCGAAGGCCTTGCAAAGTGCATGCATATCGACGAAATGGCCCTCATACACAGCGTTCCTCATGATCTCATAGTGGCTGGAGAATATGCCAGCAGTCTGCACAATTCGTCCACTCCTTCCAAGCCAAAATTGCCATCAAAGTTTCTTTGCAGGGCATATGTGTGCAAATCTATTACAAAGGGATCACCTACAGTCAACACAATACGTTTCGCCATGTCAGCCACCCTCAGTATGCAGAGTATAATGTGCAACCGTTTCACCTCCCCTTCCTCTTAACCACACCAGCACTACCTGATTGGCTAATCCCCACACTGCCATGGCAATTGGGCAAGGTGGTGTAAAGGGCAGAATGTGGCACGTGCGCCTCCCAAAGTAGCGTGTGGCCCACACCCCTGTAAAACTGGAACAGTTCTTCTTCCCTTGCCCCTATCTTCTTTGCAGCTGTACTTCATTAGGTTACTGGTAAATAGACACACACACATCCACCAATTGCATTGAAGCCGCCATCATCGAATACTGTCACTGCTGTACAACACTTGAAATGTACCGTTACATATTTACAGTACAAATGTCGTGCCATTCCAAAGCACATCCACTACAAAGTTCAATGAAAGTATGCACGATTTCTCCATCCGCCTACATCGACATAGCCACCCAGGATGTGGCACGTGCAATCCTGAAAGTACAGTGTAATCAATTACCTTTTTGTGACAGTGAAGGTGGGGGGAGGGGGTTGGGTGGTAAACAATATAAAACTGTGCAGGGGATGCAGTCTTCCAGCGTATATGTATAGTGTTTTTTTTTTTATGCTTGAGCAAGCAATTATTTTTTGTATTTTCTCTTTGTATGCATTTCTGTTTGCCTGTCCTCACATTTTTACAACTTCTGGTCAATGCTTCTTGCACAGTGTGAAAGAAAACGGTATTGCCAATGGCGCTCAAATAAATGCCATTTCCACGGAACCACTACATATTTTGCAACCTCATTATCTCATAGTGGGTGGAGAACATGACAGCAGTCTGCATAAACTGACACATTATTCTGTTTATAACACACCTTTCCGACTCATGGACCCACACTGCTCTTGGTGTTATGCAGGAGAAAAGCACCCTGGCAGTAGGAAAAATACACATCACTGCGGTCAGCAACCTCATCAGTAGACCGATTAATCCTCCGCACGACATCTAACCCAAATGTGCACTTCCATAGTGCACCACAACACAGTCCACGTTCGTGACAGACGCCACATATCTGCAAAGGCGAACCATCCTACCAAAACTGCAGTCTCCCTGACAGGCCCAGAAAGAGCCCACTCCTTCCAACCCAACATTACCTGCAACACCTCTTTGCACGCAACACCTGTGCAGATGGCGCACCAAGCTATCACCGACGATAAGCACTGTGCGTCGTCCATGTCAGCCACCCTCACAAGACAGTATTGTGACGAAATGGTACAGCCCCTTCCTACAAACCACGCCCTAATCTCCTAATTGCCTATTTCCCACAATTCCATTTCCATTTCCACCCTGCTCATAATGGGAGGATGTGCGCTTTCCCATCTACAGTGAGGGCCACAGCCCAGTGAAGCTCTGCCAACACTTCTTCCCTTCGCACGGTCACTTTTTGCAGCATTCCCTAAATTGGGTGCTGTCACATTTCAAAGCACGCATGCACCAATCACACACAAAACCTCTGCATTTCACACTGTGATGTCTATACACCACTCCTAATTTACCACTTAACACTCTCACTACACGTTCCATTTGATTGCAGAGCCCCTCCTCCAGAAATTTCTGCTACAGAAGGCACTATTACAGCATCCACAAACATCCTAACACGCCCCAAGCACACATTCAGCTATGCACACAACATTGCAACCCTTTCCACACCCACCACAACACTACACATCCAAGCAAGCCAACATGTGGGCACCTAACATTATGCACAAACGTTACATACGTAGCTGCAATTTTACCCCAAACCATAAAACACCCATTCACGAAAATGTGTCACATTTAGCAGAAGCCACAAGCATAGCACAGCCTGCACCACCCCTACGCACTACCATTCACCCACTATTGTGTCACTGCCAGCCTATGCACACCGCCTTCACAACATTGGGCCTACTTCAATAAATGTGTACAGAGCATAGTAACCAACCACATATAAGCTGCCCTTCAACCATACCCACTTCCATACTCACATTACGTATGCACTGCACCCTATGGCCACACTACTCAACTCCTCACTGCACCATCTCCTGCCGCACACAAAATACTGTAGCATGTTTCAACTATCATCACAACCATAGAAGGCAAAATAAACACTTTGCAACTCACTTGTGCTGCTGTAGCATGTTGACAATGTGCTCCACACACATTCTCCAAAGATCACCACCCTGTCCCTCATACACTGCCAAACCTGCATTGCTCCAGTGGGTCTGCTCCTTGCACACATTTCCCTCACTGTAATTCAACAATACATGTCAGCATATCACCAACTACCACTATGCACATATGCACCACTGGCACCAGCACTCCTAACCAAACTCGACACTGCAATGGACATACACATCATTACATACAACTGTTACCATAATGTATAAACATTACACTGTCTCTGGCACCCCTACGCCCTTTCACTCACATACTATTGTCTTACCCACTTCCACTCAGAAAGGATTGTTTCACTGGCAACATAAACACAATATGTTTACAACATTTCCCATACTGCAAGCATTGTGCACACAGAACACTATCCAAGCACAGATAAGCTGCTCTTCAACCATACCCTGTAACATACTGACAGTATACAAGCATTGCACCCACTGCCCACACAGCGTGACTTTTCACTGTAGCATCTCCAACCACACGGCACTGCCATGGAGCTATGCAGTAACATCACTCCACCGCCGCACTGCCCTCCGATACACCATGGCGGCTTTCCCAAAAACTGTTGATGCACAGCACGCTTCCCTCCAGTGTGTAATATATATATATATATATATATATATATATATATATATATATATATATATATATATTTTTTTTTTTTTCTTTTTTCAGCCAAAGTGGTATACTAGCAAGAGATCCATTGCCCTCTAATGTAACCAGGATAACCTATAATATAAGCAGGATAATCTATAACGAAAGCAGGATAACCTTTTGTCTATTCACCATGCTGAGAACACCTGAACCATTTTGCTTGCTATACTGTGGTGCTTTGGCTTTCTAAATTGAAAAGATATGCAATCCATCAGGTGTCATGCAACATCGAGTGGCAGAAAAAGACAATATAACTAAAAATGAGCAAGCAGGGAAAGGCAGAAGCTGACACATGCATAGGAAGAAAAACCGCACACTAGGACTCATATTCCATAATGAGTAAGGTAAAACGAACGCGTTAAATCAAAGCGTAAACATTTTGTTTGTTTGTTTGTTTGTTTATTTTATTTGTATAGCGCTCCAGACCCAGGGGTATAAGGGTGCTTAAGAAGATGGTTAGAACATTTTACGCATTCATTTTACATTACTAATTTTGTAATATATTTGTATGGCAGTATGGCAGAGAGCGTGAACAGATCGTAATTTATAATACCACCTCCACCATAAAATACTCCGGCATTCATTTCAGCATTCCATTTTCATCAGCAAAGAGCAGGTGGATTCTGTAAATGCTGCCAGCCAATTGTAAATGGCAGGGGGTATTAACTCCATACTCCATTTGCCTCCAGTTTACACCTCTCTTTTGAACTCCGAAATGCAAATGATCAAAATGATGTGCAGGGGTCCGTTTGCATCTAAGTGCAAATGTAGCAGGTCCTCTCTGGTTTATTTACAGGGAACTGGAAAATGTGTCCTGTAGCTTATTGAAGATAAGCAAGCGTGCAATAATAGGAGAGGGGAGGAGGGTGAAGGGATGGTCAGGGCAGAGGGCTTGTGAGAAAAGCCAGTGACAGGGGAGGACAGGTAGACAGAGCCAGGACGAGTGCGGCAGAGAGTGCAGGGGAAGGAAGGTCCACGAGCTAAGTGTGAGATAAGGGGCTGGGGGGCTATCGGAGTGCAGGCCCAGCCAGGCTAGTGTAGGGGGAGGAGGTCCAGAGGGCAAGTGCAGGATGAGGGGGGTTCACAGAGACCAAGTGCAGGGGTAGACTGGACTAGGGGGGCCTTGTACCCTGTTAGAATCCGAAGGAACCAGGCAGCCAGTCAAAAGGCAGACAGAAGCAATTAGCAGGGGTGGGAGAGAGAGAAAGAAGAATTGAAATGGAAGGTCTTGAGAAGCTTCCAGAACATAAGGAGATCCGGCTCAAATCTGAGAGGGGCATGAAGGCCATTCGAGAGGGAGGCACCTGCGGAGGAGAGAGATCTACCCCTCCCACTTTCTGCTTGGAAAAGCATCTTATCTGCATAGA
The DNA here is from genome assembly GCF_040938575.1 of Ambystoma mexicanum. NCBI lineage: Eukaryota > Metazoa > Chordata > Amphibia > Caudata > Ambystomatidae > Ambystoma > Ambystoma mexicanum. Next base: position 495,038,095 of record NC_090930.1, on the reverse strand, counting down.
GGTAGAGCTAGAAGACTGAAGGCCTCTAGCAGGGAGGTATTTAATGAAAGAGAGTTGGATGTAGTGGGGTGCCTGGCCCCAGAAAGCTTGTGAATGATGCATAGGGTCTGGATCTTGATCCTTGTAGCAACCAGGAGCCGGTGGAGAGATTTAAGGGCTGGAGAGATGCGGTCCCTGGGCTTGAGGCCAAGGATAAGTCTCACAGTGCTGTTCTGGATTAGTTGAAGGGGGCAAAGGGAGGTGTGAGGCAGATTGAGGAAGAGTATTTTGCAGGAGTCAAGTCTGGAGAGGACCAGAGCTCTGGAGCCATTGAATTTTTAGCAGATGGTGAGGAAAGGGAGAAAACCTCTGAGGAGGTGCAGCTGAAAGTGGGCCTTGATGGTAAAGTCCATGATGCGAGGAGAGTAGGAGGGAGAGGAGTCAAAGATGACACCAAGGTTTTTTGCCTCACAGGAGGTTGTGAGGAGGGGGCCCATGGAAGGTGACCAGAGTGTGAGAGGGAAAGAGGGAGCAGGGGTCCCAATGAGAAGGATCTCTGTCTTACTGGCATTAAGGCAGAGATCGTTAGCAGTGCACCATGCCTGAATAGCAGACAGGCAGTCAGGATTGGGAGAGGAAGAGGAGGAGCAGAGGAGGGAAGCTTGACGGAGAGCTGTGTGTCATCCGCATAACACTGGAAGTTAGGAGAGAAGATGGAGATCAAATGGGCTAGAGGGACCAGGTAGATATTGAAAAGCAAGGCGAGAAGATGTGATATGGTGGAGAGAAAAGGGCCCAGTTGAACCTGGGAGGGTCGGTCAAAGAGGAAGGAGGTCAACTAGTCCAGAGCCAGGTCTGTGATGCCAAGGTTATCACAGGGCTGACTTAGCAGGGTGGCATGATTGACCGTATCAAAGGCAGAGGAAAGGTCAAAAAGGATGAGAACGGAAGGAGAGCCGGAACTGACATTAGAGAGCAAGTCTTCACAGGTGTTCAGGAGAGCGGTTTCTGTGCCTCTGGCAACCCTGAAGCCAGACTGGTGGTCGTGGAGACAACCAACAGATGGAGTGTGGTGGATAAGCTGGGAGATGACCAGCTTGGGGCAGGGCGTAGTGAAGACATTGTCAACCAGGATCAACTTCTTGGACAGAGAGTGCCTGTGAAAGATCAGATTTGAGCAAACATGGTATTGGTGGATTAATTGAGATTTCACAGTATCTGCCTCTGAGACTTTGAAGGCTAGAGCTTTCCGAAGTCTAAAAAGTGCATTTATCATCTCCATGCTAAAGGCGTTTCCTGCTACCTTCCGAGAATTTCAACTCCCTAATGGCAACAACTTGTTTTCTAATTTTAACCATATCCTTCTACTCCCTTTTCGAAGTGTCCTTTAATCATACATGCCTGTAAACTACAACACACTTTCATTGCAGTAAAAAAGGGTCTTCTAAGGACGCTCGTTTTGCAATCATTCCCTACCTTTGATTGTTTTTCCAAGTGTTATGAAAAGGATTTTCTATTCCTTTTGTTTTAGAATGTGTCACTATGCATAGTTAATGTTTGCTGTATACTTAAAACTTAAATGTAATTCCACTACAACCCATTGGAGGCCATAGTGCCCTAGTGCTAATTCTGTGCAAAATTGCACTTGCTCTGGAATGATGTTTCTGTAATCAGGCCGATGACTTTCTGGGGCCAGCAGAACTGGACTTTATTTCCTGTGCCATTGTTTTGTAAGAGGATTCAATTCAACACTACAGCTAAGTCAATGCCTAGTCTGGGATACTGAATGGAAACCCTTATTGATATATCTTTATGTCCAGTTCATGAGTTCTGGATGACTACCCCTATATAACACCCCTCTCTTGGAATCCCCCTGACCCCACTGAGCCAAGAAGTAGTTCTGTTTTGCAAGTTAAAAGGTTTATTTGAGAATTTAAACAATATATATATATATATATATATATATATATATGTATATATATATATATATATATATATATATATATATATATATATATATATATATATATATATATATATATATATATCACACTTTATAATAAATTAATAATTGAATATCACACTTAATCTGAGCAGTAATCAATAATGGATAGTCTGGCACTAGCACACTTATTTATATTCAATGATGAGTGGTTATAGGATGGATAAGATAGCAACAATACTTTTATGGTTTCAAATGGATGCAAGGTGGAATGAAAATGCAGTACAGAAAATAACTTGATATGATTTCAACAAAACAATGTAATCACTTTCCTCTGGCAATCCACTCCCCCCCTTTATGCAATGCAAGGAAATGGAAGGATATCACACAGTTCTCAGAAATGCAATCAAATGTAATTCAGTTCACCCCAGCAAGCTTAGACTACAGAAGTTTGAAACACAGGCCCAAAATGTTTTTATATGTGCTGGCAATGAAGTGATGAATATGCTGAAAATGGTTTTAATTCCCTTTAGGAGGTTCAGGGTGAGTGAAATATACTTGGGATGAGTTCAGGCTCACTTTAGCAAGGATCTAGGAGTAACTAGCAGGTTAAACGAATTTTTGGCAAAGGAAAGCAAGGAAGCTGCTGTTTTCACACGTGGCTGGATTTTTAACCAAATCGCGAATCGCGGCAAAATTCGCGAATGCGTGAATCATGATTACAGCAAAAGTATACGGAGCAGCAAGTCGGTTCTAAGTTTGTTGAAAAGCTGAGATTATAAGCTTTCAGAGGAAAGTTAAACCAAGTTCCTAGCCCAAACAGTTCCAGAGATACGGATGATTAAATAAAGGTAGTTTTTCGGATTTGAAATTTTAAAAGTTCAAAGCGACAGGTTACAGCTTGCAGCTAGAAAATGACTGGTGACAGCTTTGCAAATGACAGGTGACAGTTAGGAGGCAGTTCTGGTTAGATTAAAATAGATTGAATTATATTATTTTAACTAAGAGATTGGTTCTGCACAGTTCTGCTAGGTACTCACAATATATTTTGAAATAGGCCTCCCCACGGATCTGGTCAGGTTTTGGACCGGACTCCGGTTCTGGTCTCGGCACTTCACAGTGATCTGGGTCAGATCTCTGGTTCTGCTAACAGCGGTCTGGGTCACTCTGGATCTCTGGCCTCTGGTTCTGGATACTGCTCTGCTTTCTCTGGGTACAGCACTGCTTCTGGATTTTTCTGGCACAGGGTTTCAGGCCAGAATCAAAACCTGGGTCCGGCTGTGAATAGTCTGCAAATGATTTTTGGGCCTGCTGACAAATACTTTTGCTTGAAGTGGGCCTTCTTGGTTCAAAGTTCTGTAGTCTCTGTTTAGCTTGGAAGTCTAAGTGTAGGATCTCTGGATGTGAAGTCATAGGTCAGCATGCTCCGCAGCAAATGGAATTGAATGTCTCTACCTGTCCCAGCAGTCTCTTTTTATGTGTTTTGAAAGTGGGTGGAGAGGCTAGCTTTCCAGGCCCAACCCCTTCAGAGTTCTGATAGGTTGGAGAATTCTTTGCGTTCTCACTGGAGAGCAGGATTGTGTGTCAGAATGATGTCATTTAATGGCTTGCAGAAAGGACACTCCCCTGTCAAATTGCACACAAATCTATATTTGATCAAAATACACATTTCTCAAATACATAGTGGTTTGTCATTGCATGTACATATAACCTATCACATGAGGTATACTCTGTTCAAACTCTGCTCTTCCTGAGGGCTTGCATTCAAAAATGGCAACTTATTTTCGATTTTAGTGGGTTATGCAACCTTGGTTCTTCATTAAAAATTATACACATATACACGGCCTGTCCTTACATACTCCAGTAAATTCCCATGTCTCTAGCTTAAACACAGAGTCTGTAGTATCCATAAATAGCAGGGTTTTGCCCCAGAACATCACACAAATTCCCAACGCGTCTTAAAACGTGCACAGAAAATTCACAAGAATTATGGTATCATTTAAATAATTTTGACAAGTCTGCACCATGAGTTATACATCCTTCTTAAAATCATATTCTGGCCAACAGGGGTGTGTCTTCCCAGGTCACATGGTGGAGAAACCAGTTTATCCAGTTTCTGCCAAGCTCAGAGACCCTGCCCCTCCCAGCTTCTGCCAAGAGGAAGCTGTTTTACGGTCCCCGCAATAAACCATCTGCCAGAGTCCTGGAAGGCCCATTGTTCAAGAGGAAGCCATTTATGGCCTCCCCCCAATAAACCCTCTGCCTGGGTCCTTTGTTTAGTCTCTAGCAGTCCCTTGGTAATTCAATCAGAGAGGGGCAACCTCCCCTCAGAATGCATCCAGGCCTTAGCTAATGTCACTTTTAGTTACCCAGTTTTCGGCATTCAAATAAAACTAACAATTTTTACATATGCAGCTAGAATGCGGATTCTAAGTTCAAAACTATGACATTTTAACAGTGACAAACTATGTGGCAGTCACAAGTCTGTCCCTCAGTTTATTTACACATTTCGATTTTTGGTAATTTTAAATCCAGTTTCAGTTTAAGCCGCTGCAGACCTGAAGAGCTCAGCCAGTCTTGTTATAAACCTTCAAGTCACTTCAGAATATAACTTTACGTTGTAACCACCCCTCAGTAAGTCTTTCTTTGGCCTGCTTTGGGTTCATTTATTCGGTTTTACACAAAAGTCTGGTGGTTTTAAAACGCCGGCTTTCTGATAGTGATGAGTACTGGTAATGCAACCATTTTTGGGATTTAAGAAAATGAATTCCCCACAGTTCTAGGTTGCTTTTGGCAATCAGCATTGCCATTCCCAATGGTTTCAGGCTACTGTGTGGGTAGTCCAATGGTGGTTTTAGGCAGTGCCCTTCTGTGCCCATAACATCGGCAAAAATGGGTGGCAGCCTGTTCTTCATGCATTTCCCTGGGCATTTTCTGGGAAGCTCTGGCCATCATGATGTTTTCAATGCCAGTAATGCACAAGTTTTCTTTTTTTTGGTAGGGCTCGGATGCATGGGTAAAAACATCCCACAAGCCCCCCTCTTGCGATGGCCATTCTGTTTCACTGATGGAATTCGCAAGATCTGGGATGTTCTCCTCATCTTCTTCCGGTAGATGGCACAGTTCAGCATCTTTTTCTCCATCCGGTCGGATCGATCGGTTCTCCTCGCCGGTCTTGATGGGAATATTGGGCGGTACCCCGGGCCCCTTGCGTCTCTGCTCCCGGTCTCCGGATCGTCCTCCTTGGCCAGTCTCCAGGTTTTCTTTCTCCTAGGATGACAAAGGAAGAGCGGCAATACCTATTCATGGACATTTCTCCCCCACCATTGATATAGTGGGGTGGCATATATATTTTAGAACTCAACAGATATGAACATGCACATTTTTTTAAATTAAGCGACAGGAACACATAAACCTGAGAAACACAGAATTTGATAGGTTATATGTAGGATATTTTAGGGTTGGAATTGAAATACTCTGGAGCGGTACCCTCTGGGATTGCAGAGGACTCCTCCAGTTGCTGCAAAGTGTGCCTGGGATGGCAACACTTCAACTGGTTTATGTGGACCCACTTGTCTTCCCCCTCTGCCAAACCGCCTTTGGGGATGCGGATCTTGTAGGCCACAGGGGAGATCTTGTCTATAATCTCAAAGGGTCCCTTCCATGTAGGCAAAAATGTTCGCTGTTTGGCCTGGTTCCTTTGGAAATTGTATAGATAGACCCGGTCCCCCACCTGATATTCCTTCCTGGAAGTTTTCAGGTCATAGCGGGTCTTCATACTCTCGGCTGATCTTTCTAGATTCCGCTGAGCATAGGCAAAAGCATGTTGAAGGTGTTTCCTTAAATTCTCCACATACTCATGAGTTGTGGAGGCATTTATCAACGTTTGCTCTTGGGTTCTGTAGAGCAAATGCTGGGGAAGCACCATCTTGCGTCCAGTCATCAACTCAAATGGTGACATTTTGGTTGCAGATGAAGGGGTAGATCTGATGGCCATTAGGACCAGAGGTAATCGGATATCCCAACTTGGCCCAGAATCTGCCACAAACTTCTTTAATATGCTCACAATGGTTCGGTTATATCTCTCTACTGCCCCAGAAGAAGCTGGCCGGTAAGCAATATGCAACTTCCTTTTGACCCCCAGTATATCCCACATCTTTGTCATCACTTCACTGGTGAAGTGGCTACCTCTGTCTGACTCAATCCTTTGAGGTAGACCAAAACGGGAAAAGATGTGGTTAATCATCAAGGCAGCTGCCGTTTCTGCCTTGCAGTTTGGGGCTGGGAGACATTCCACCCACTTGGTAAACAAGCATGTCACAGTCAACATGTACTTATTCCCCCTAACAGATCGAATCACGGGGCCTACAAAGTCGATTTGTAAATCTGACCATGGGAGTGTCATTCCCCTCTTTTGGAGAGGCATCCGGTGTGTGAGGGATGATGGCTGAAATTGTGCACACACAAGACACCCCTTCAAGTATTGGTCAAGGTCCTGCCCCATGTGTGGCCAGTATGCAACCTCTCTCAAGATCTCAAGTGTTGTATGAAACCCCCTATGACCGGCGGTAGCCGCATCATGGGCGTGACTTAACATCAGGCTTCGGAAGGAGGTAGGAACCACCCACTGATCATGGCCAGCTTTGGATTTCCTTACCAACAAACCGTCTTGGATCCGGAACATTTTTGGACATTTCATCAACACTCTTAGGTCCTCTTTCCCAATGTACTCGGTATCCGTCAGGGGAAAGTTCTCAGGGTCCTCAAGGTGTTGGTAAAACTTACCAATAATTGGATCCCCCTTCTGAGCTGTAATCAAATCATCAGGGGTCTCCTTGCTCCATTGGGCAGTTGAAAGATCATTGTGAGCATTGATGTCCCCCATGTCCCCTGGCGCACATGAGCACTGGGCCACAGGGATGGCAGATTACTCTCCAGCCAGAAGCATGGGGCTCATAGGCCAGTACCACCCAGGTATGGAGGGGTGGGCATCTGGGTATGGGCACCCAAGCACAGTGCAATTTAGTGGGGAACCACAGGAGAGTAGGCCCATTAAGGGCATCCTGAAAACCTCTGCCCAGTTAGGTCAGTGGGGGGGTACCCATCAAATCCTGGCAGCGAGGAGGGATCTGAAGACTCCTCTGAGCGGTACAGGACACAGGAGACCAGGTCCCCACATTCTGCCAGCCACTCCCAGGCTCGCAGAATCAGGAAAACCTGGAAGATCAGACAGGAACCTCTGGGAGCAGTGCCTCTGAGTCAGAGGATGAATGGACCAGGGTTACCCAAACCAAAAAGGCCAATAAGGCAAAAAGGGCCTTGCTTAAGGACCCATTGAAACAGATTAAGGCAATCAGGAGTGTCATCACGCCTTATCATAAGAACGCCAAGTACTCTGTTTGGGAACACTTGGAGCTCTATGAGCAAATGATGGAGCCTTTTCATTTGAAGGACAGCCAAAGCTGTATCCAATATGTAAAGTGGACATTCTCCCCAGAGTACTCCAGTTTCTTTGCGGGGCTGGAGGACCAAAATCATTCAAGGTGGTCCACCTATAGGGCGGCCATATTAAAACATTTTTCTGTTCACAGAAATCACCAAGAGGCTCGCAAGGCAGCCTACAATTTGCAATGTGGGGAGGATCAGGCCCCACAAGAATCTGTGCAAGAACTGAAACGTGCCTTTGCGCAGACCACCAGAAGGGTGCGCACAGACAGCAGAGAATTTGTCAATACAATTTTCCATGCCTTGCCCAAATACATCATGACCCAGCTCGTGAGAGATTTTCACGAGAAAAGATCTTTAGACTGGGTCATTGAACAGGCTACCCGGATCTATAAGGTGCAGAAGCCCATAGAAAATAAAAATAATGCGCCCAAAAACCCCAAAACCAACAGCACCCCTGCTGCTGCCAAGGTGGCAGAGGTAAAGGTTGCCCCCGTTTTAGACTTGGAGATGGGGGGGGCCTAAAAACCTACCTGCACCTAATAATCCTAAGCCCAGAAATCCCTCGGGCCAGTCACAGACAGGGAGTCGAGGAGGTAGTCCCACAAATGGGGTCCCCCGCTCCCCTGACTATGTAAGTCCCCGCTACAAGGGAAACCGACCAATCCTGGGTTATGTGTGGACTCCTCCAGCCCAAGGGGGGGATCCAGCCAAGCACCTGACCCGGGGAACTTCCCTCCTAACTTCCCCCAGGAGGGCAGAAATTCTCCAAATCCTGGGCAGAACTTTTTCCCCAGGTATCCACCCAATTTCCAGCCCCAAAATCATCCATCCTTCTTTCCCCAATTCCCTGAGCTCAGACAACCTAATCCGGGAGAGGGGAGGCCAGGGGTGGAGGGGTACCAAAATCTTCCCAACCAGGGGTACTACCAGAGAAGGGATAGCTACCCTTCCCGGGATCAGCCCAGGGGAGAAAATAGAGCCCCGTATCAGCCTGAGCGGGTTTCCCAGTTAGAGCGCCAGGTCCAAAATATGGCACGGGATCTGGGTCACATACTGAGGGCTCAACAGAACCCTCAGATGAGCATGCCACTGCCGAATGCCCCAAACTCTGGACCTGGTGCTCCAGAACAATGACGGGGGCAGCACCCCGATAACCCACCGGTTCCCAGGGAGGAGGCATAAGGGGAAGGGGGGAGTAAAGCCTTGGAGGAAGCTTCCTTCCCAACTTATAAACAGCCCCTGGAAAACCAGGAACCGGAAACCAAATCTCCTGCCCCTGAAAGCCTGCCTCCCAAGGAGCAGAGGGGGGGTAGGAGAAACAAAGGACCCAAACAGACCCACTTTGTGGAGGAGGTACAGGTCTTCCAATTTGAGGGAGAGGGAACCTCAGAGGATCCTGGGGAAAGGACCTTCTCCTTCAGAGATGGGGGAACTCCTCCCAAGGAAAAATGGGTCCCAAGGGATGCCAATTCAGACTGGGGAGATATGGAGACTGAGCTACCACCGCCCATCATCTCATCCCAGAACCCACAGTACCGAAATCCCCTGGTTCAAACCCATCCTGGTGACTGCCTCCAAGAAGGGGGGGGCGGCCCAGAACCGGAACCAGGGGAACCCACAATGGCTCTGATCTCCAGTTGCCAACTTTTTCTTTCAGATTCCCAAGGCTCTCCACAGAATTCTGCCCAAATCTCTTCTCTCGCCATGTCCAAAACCAGAAAGTTAGCCCACCAGTTGTCCAAAAATGTGCATTATCTCTGCCCCCTTGAGGAGAAGGAGGGAAGATACTATGCCCCGGTACAAGTACAGGGGCAGGGTACAATTTTGGTACTGGTGGACACTGGATCCTAAGCTACCCTTCTGTCCAAAAGGGCCTTTGAGGAACTAAATGCAGGAAGGGGGGGGGATTACCGAATTCCTCTCACCTCTCTTCCTGGACAACTGCAGAACTTTGACGGGAAGGAAATTCCCGTTGAGGGGACTGCAGACTTGGACATTAAAATTGGGCGACACAAGGTGAAACACCCGGTCATAGTAGTGACTCCAGAGAGCACCCCTTGTTTACTAGGGAATGACCTCCTGAGAAGGTTGTCACCCCTAATAGATTGTGTAAACAAGGTTCTCTGGACCCAGACTAGCCGACCAATAAAATTAAAACAGAGTGTCAACCATGTTAGTTTAAACGGCACCTGCCACATGGTTGAACAAAAATCTGACCAAGTAGAATTTCACTTCCAGAACAACCAGATTCCAGACGTGACACTAATCGCAGTAGGACAACAGACTGGTGATGGGGGGTCATCTCTATTTCTGAAAATCAACCTTCCTTCCAGTTTAAAGTGGTACTCCACGCTGGAAGGAAACACTTTGAAATTCTTTAGTAATCCACAATCAGAAACTCCCACTCGTATAGTCCAGAAAGATGTGAAATCAGCTCAGAGCCTGGCTGATATTCAGCAAATTGGAGAGCAGTTGTTCATCCCTGTTCAGTTAAATGATGGGAAGGACTCTGTTCTCGCTCGAGTGTGTGTGAACAACGGTAAGAGCTTCATCAGCGAAGCCATGTTCCGCCAACTCCCAAAAGATCCAGCCATTCCCACATTCAAACTGATAGACAAATGGGAAATGGACCTGGAAGCACCCAATTCCAAACATCTCCTGCCAAGCAGGTGTATGCTCAAAATCTCCATTGGCAACAAGAGCATAGTCCACAATTGTTGGGTCGTGCGAGACGTCACTGCCGCTTTTTACTTAGGCAGTGACATTCTCAATCGCTTTGCCATTAGTTTGGACCTAATAAACTTCAAAGCTTGGTCCCGATTAGCGGATAATCCCATGGGCTTTGATGATCCAGAAAAAGCATTTAGGTCAGCTCAATTGCTACCTTATGCGGTGGAAATTCAGATCAAAGAGGAAGTCACAATCCCAGAAAGGACCCGACAATTCTCCCTGGAAGTGAAAGTTAAAAGAGGACAATATTTGAAAAACCCTAATGCTTACATACATCTAAATGCTTCTCTCCAACAGCAAGGGTTAGGGGTAAACCCAACACCATTAGTCAACATAGAACATGACACCATTCTAATAGAGGTGGATAACAGCGACTTAAAGAGTATTGCTCGCAGGTACCATTATTGGAATGGCGGTTGATGACCGACATTTTTCCATCGATTTAGGAAATGAACTGTTAGGACCAATCCCCAAGGACTGTTTTGACAGTGACAGTGATGACAATACAACACCAGACAGGATTTTTACCCGGCATGGGGGGAACTTCCTGGTGTACACTTCCTGCCCCTATGGTAAGGAAGATGTGACTTGTGACTTCAGGAGGGATGAGGTGATTTTCCAGGTCCATGAGGGTTGCCTTTCCCACCTGAGGCCTCCGGTCCAAATCAGCACTCTGACTAGGGACTTCTCCACCCAGCTGGAGGAGGCCGCTGAGATAGCCAAACCAGAAGTCTTTCCAGGCTTCAGGCAGATGGTGGAAGAGAGAGTCAACCTAGCTGATGCCTGTGTGACTCTGGAACAAAAGCAAAAGTTGAAACAAGTTTTCTTGGATTTCCAAGATCTCTTTGCGGTAGACTCATATGACTGTGGTTGCACTGACATCCACACAACAACAATCCCCACGGACCCTGGCATGACTCCTGTGTTTGTGAAGCAATATCGCTTGCCTCTCACATCAATGGAGTCCCTTACTGAAATAATTAAGAACCTTGAGTCCCGGGGAATAATCCGTCCAGTCCACAGTACCTTCAATAATCCGGTACTGGGAATATTGAAGCCAAACGGCCAGTGGAGACTCTGTGCCGACCTTAGGGAGCTCAACAAACGGGTCCATACTTCCCGATGGCCTCTGCCCTACATTGACCAAGGGCTGGCCCAGATCCAGGGGTCACAGGTATTCACTGCAATAGACCTGACCAATGGATACTGGACTGTGCCTGTCAGTAGGGAGGACCAATACAAGCTGGCTTTTACCTTTGGGGGCCAGCAGTACACATGGACCCGGACTCCCTTCGGATACCTCAACTCCGGCAATGAATTCAACATTTTCCTACATAAGGCCATGCCCGACCTGGGTGTGAGGGGTAACCTGGCTTATGTAGATGATGTCCTCATCAAAAGTTCATCTGTGGAGGAACACATAGCGGAGATCCGTTATGTTCTGACCCAGTTGAGGGCCGCCGGAGCAAAACTTTCCTTTCAGAAAGCACAGTGGTGTAGAACCCGTGTTAATTTCTTGGGGCATGAGATTACTCCTCAGGGTCTCTGTCCCCAGGAAAAGAAAGTGGAAGCACTTCAGAAACTGAAAGACCCCACAACTCTCCGGGAACTAAGGAGCCTCCTTGGACTGACTAATTACAGCAGAAAGTTCATTGAGGGCTACGCAGAGATCACCAGACCCATGATTCATCTCCTGAAGGGGGGGGTCAAGTGGGAATGGGGTCCAGAACAAGCCGAGGCGGTAAAACAACTCAAAAGAAGCCTCTCACAAGCGCCTTGCCTAGCTTACCCTGTCAGAAACAAGGAGTTCTTCCTGGAGACGGGGTTCTCTAATACGTGCTTGACGGAGGTATTATACCAAAAGCATGACAAGGTCAATAAAGTAATCTCCTATGCAAGCAAAACTTTATCCTCTGTGGAAGAAAAATTCAACGATTGTGAGAAGGCACTCCTGGCAACGGTGTGGGCATTGAAGAATTACCGCCCGTTTATCCAGGGGGAACACATCATAGTGGAGACTCCACACCAGCCTCTGCAATATCTCCAAAGTGACAGAATCCGGGCCGGAAATGTGAGTAATTCCCGAATTACTTCCTGGATTCAGTCAATGCAAGGCTTTCCTGTGGAGGTCAGATATGGCCAAAACAAGAAGAGTCCCCTTGCGCAAGGTCTGGCTGACTTGCATGATTGTGCCAGAGAAAACTGTCTCGAGGACGAAAGTCTAAAAATCAAGGACAACATGGAGGCATACCTTAATTCCTCACACAAAGTCTTTGAAGAGGACAAGTGTGAGGGAATGCCCCCTGTCTATGTGGATGGATGCTCTTACCATGTTGACAACAACGGGGAGAAAGAACTGGTGGCTGGTGTAGGGAATGCATGGGTGAAGGAGTTCCCAGAACCCTCCGCCGGATACAAAATTGGTCCCCGAAGTAGTCAGGTGGCAGAATTGATGGCTGTGCATCAGGCCATCCTCACTGCTGTCCAACATCAACTCCACGAACTGGTCATAATCACCGATTCGGATTATGTACGGAACGGGTTCGTGGAGCACCTGGTCAATTGGAAAACCAGAGGCATGTTATGTGCTAATAACAAACCCCTGAAACATGGGAAGTTAATCCAAAACATTGATGATCTGGTCACCTCGAAGGGGATGACCATCTATTGGAAGAAGATCAAGGGTCATTCCAAAGTAGAGGGACCAGACAAAAGTGGAAATGACTTAGCTGATCAGCTGGCCAAAACCGGGGCCATCCAAGGGGATCTAATCGAAATAGAGTCCCTGTTGGGGGAAATCCAGGTCACTGCTATCACTAGGCAGAGTCCAGGGACTGAGAGAGATAAAGGCCTCTGGTACTAGGGCTCCTGAGGTTATGCTCAGGAGTATCCCTTTCCCAGCGAACCTGGTCTCTATCCGCCTCTGCTCCCTGTTGCAATGCAAGAGCCTGCGCTTTCAGTTCCTCAGTTAAGGCCTTACTAGACTCTATCAGTCGCTCCTGCATCGCTACCTGTTGTTGGAGCCTATCATTGTGCTGACAGAGAGCCTCATTTTCTCTCTGTGCCTCCTGATTGTTCCTGGAGTACTGGGCCAGTCTCTGCTGCAGGAGGGTTACCTCCTGAGCTGTGTCCCTATTGGCCTGCTCCTTTCTTGCCAGAGCATCCTCCACCCTCCTGGTGTGCTCTAACAAGTTCTGGTGTTCTTTTTGGAGGCCACCCAGTCCCTGGAGGGCCAGGTGATTTTCTTCCATTTTCCTTTTTAAGTGGCAGACTTCCTGGCCTAAGGTATCCCTTTCCTGACTAAGAGCCTGCATCTGTGCCGCCAGGTCGTCCCTTTGCCTTTTAAAGGCACCAGCTTTCTGGCGCTCCTGGTCAAACTCTGCCTGGGTATCCAGGTCTTTCAAAATCAGTTTATTGCTCTCTGCCTTCTCCCTATCTAGGTGGCTTTGCAGGGTGACTACCTGCTCAGCACATGCCTTATTGAAGTCTAACTGTTGCTCCAGCTTTTTCTGGCTCTGCAGTAGGGAGTCCAAACCTTCTTGGTACTCCTTCTGCAAGGCCAGAAATCTGGTATCCTGGTCCGCCTTTTCCTGTTGCAGCACATCCATATCCTCCTTTATTTTAGTGATGTACCGTCTGCTGTCATTTTCTGACCCCCCGGCTCCTGAGCAGCCTCTGCTCAGAAGAGTCCATATCAGATTGGGCCTTCTGTAGTGCCAGCAGTTGCCTACTCGCCAGATCTTGGCCTTCAGCACATTTGTCCTGCATGGCTCCCATATGTAAATATAAATATGCCGCTACCCTGGCAATCTTGTGGTGCTCATCCTTGGCCTTAGGGGTCATATATAGTTCACTCAGGGCCACATGTAGGGGACCCTGATCTCCCCATATATCTGACCCTGTTTCAGTGACCTGTTGCGCGATTGCCTGCAACCAGACCGTTTGGTCCTGATGAGTCCACTCACCTCTCACAAATAGCTTATGTAAGAAGTGTTCTCTGGCTATTTTCATATCTACCAAGGTCGTCATTCTGGAATTTGAGTTCCTTCCTGACTTACAGAAGTTTGTATTTTATTTTTGCAAAACAGACCTTTTCCTTAGAGCGTTCCTTTGAGGGGTGCTTTACAGCGTAACACAGCATGGTGATCCGACCGGATATGTGTATCTGGTCAGCTGGCACACTGTATTAATCTGCACAAGTGATAGATCTAACCCAAACGTCCGGCTCGAGCCCCCACTTGTAAGAGGATTCAATTCAACACTACAGCTAAGTCAATGCCTAGTCTGGGATACTGAATGGAAACCCTTATTGATATATCTTTATGTCCAGTTCATGAGTTCTGGATGACTACCCCTATATAACACCCCTCTCTTGGAATCCCCCTGACCCCACTGAGCCAAGAAGTAGTTCTGTTTTGCAAGTTAAAAGGTTTGTTTGAGAATTTAAACAATATATATATATATATATCACACTTTATAATAAATTAATAATTGAATATCACACTTAATCTGAGCAGTAATAAATAATGGATAGTCTGGCACTAGCACACTTCTTTATAATCAATGATGAGTGGTTATAGGATGGATAAGATAGCAACAATACTTTTATGGTTTCAAATGGATGCAAGGTGGAATGAAAATGCAGTACAGAAAATAACTTGATATGATTTCAACAAAACAATGTAATCACTTTCCTCTGGCAATCCACTCCCCCCCTTTATGCAATGCAAGGAAATGGAAGGAAATCACACAGTTCTCAGAAATGCAATCAAATGTAATTCAGTTCACCCCAGCAAGCTTAGACTACAGAAGTTTGAAACACAGGCCCAAAATGCTTTTATATGTGCTGGCAATGAAGTGAGGAATATGCTGAAAATGGTTTTAATTCCCTTTAGGAGGTTCAGGGTGAGTGAAATATACTTGGGATGAGTTCAGGCTCACTTTAGCAAGGATCTAGGAGTAACTAGCAGGTTAAACGAATTTTTGGCAAAGGAAAGCACGGAAGCTGCTGTTTTCACACGTGGCTGGATTTTTAACCAAATCGCGAATCGCGGCAAAATTTGCGAATGCGTAAATCACGATTACGGCAAAAGTATGAGGAGTAGCAAGCTTGTTGAAAAGCTGGGATTCTAAGCTTTCAGAGGAAAGTTAAACCAAGTTCCTAGCCCAAACGGTTCCAGAGATACGGACGATTAAATAAAGGTAGTTTTTCGGATTTGAAATTTTAAAAGTTCAAAGCGACAGGTTACAGCTTGCAGCTAGAAAATGACTGGTGACAGCTTTGCAAATGACAGGTGACAGTTAGGAGGCAGTTCTGGTTAGATTAAAATAGATTGAATTATATTATTTTAACTAAGAGATTGGTTCTGCACAGTTCTGCTAGGTACTCACAATATATTTTGAAATAGGCCTCCCCACGGATCTGGTCAGGTTTTGGACTGGACTCCAGTTCTGGTCTCGGCACTTCACAGTGATCTGGGTCAGCTCTCTGGTTCTGCTAACAGCGGTCTGGGTCACTCTGGATCTCTGGCCTCTGGTTCTGGATACTGCTCTGCTTTCTCTGGGTACAGCACTGCTTCTGGATCTTTCTGGCACAGGGTTTCAGGCCAGAATCAACAACTGGGTCCGGCTGTGAATAGTCTGCAAATGATTTTTGGGCCTGCTGACAAATACTTTTGCTTGCAGTGGGCCTTCTTGGTTCAAAGTTCTGTAGTCTTTGTTTAGCTTGGAAGTCTAAGTGTAGGATCTCTGGATGTGAAGTCGTAGGTCAGCATGCTCCGCAGCAAATGGAATTGAATGTCTCTACCTGTCCCAGAAGTCTCTTTTTATGTGTTTTGAAAGTGGGTGGAGAGGCTAGCTTTCTAGGCCCAACCTCTTCAGAGTTCTGATAGGTTGGAGAATTCTTTGCGTTCTCACTGGAGAGCAGGATTGTGTGTCAGAATGATGTCATTTAATGGCTTGCAGAAAGGACACTCCCCTGTCAAATTGCACACAAATCTATATTTGATCAAAATACACATTTCTCAAATACATAGTGGTTTGTCATTGCATGTACATATAACCTATCACATGAGGTATACTCTGTTCAAACTCTGCTCTTCCTGAGGGCTTGCATTCAAAAATGGCAACTTATTTTCGATTTTAGTGGGTTATGCAACCTTGGTTCTTCATTAAAAATTATACACATATACACGGCCTGTCCTTACATACTCCAGTAAATTCCCATGTCTCTAGCTTAAACACAGAGTCTGTAGTATCCATAAATAGCAGGGTTTTGCCCCAGAACATCACACAAATTCCCAACGCGTCTTAAAACGTGCACAGAAAATTCACAATAATTATGGTATCATTTAAATAATTTTGACAAGTCCGCACCATGAGTTATACATCTTTCTTAAAATCATATTCTGGCCAACAGGGGTGTGTCTTCCCAGGTCACATGGTGGAGAAACCAGTTTATCCAGTTTCTGCCAAGCTCAGAGACCCTGCCCCTCCCAGCTTCTGCCAAGAGGAAGCTGTTTTACGGTCCCCGCAATAAACCATCTGCCTGAGTCCTGGAAGGCCCATTGTTCAAGAGGAAGCCATTTATGGCCTCCCCCCAATAAACCCTTTGCCTGGGTCCTTTGTCTAGTCTCTAGCAGTCCCTTGGTAATTCAATCAGAGAGGGGTAACCTCCCCTCAGAATGCAGCCAGGCCTGAGAACTGCTGTGGATCCAGTTTCACTCCAATTGGGAGGAAGGTTTCAGGCAGAATCCAGTTCCTTAAGCCAGGCCCCAGCTAATGTCACTTTTAGTTACCCAGTTTTCGGCATTCAAATAAAACTAACCATTTTTACATATGCAGCTAGAATGCTGATTCTAAGTTCAAAACTATGACATTTTAACAGTGAAAAACTATGTGGCAGTCACAAGTCTGTCCCTCAGTTTATTTACACTTTTCGATTTTTGGTAATTTTAAATCCAGTTTCAGTTTAAGCCGCTGCAGACCTGAAGAGCTCAGCCAGTCTTGTTATAAACCTTCAAGTCACTTCAGAATATAACTTAACATTGTAACCACCCCTCAGTAAGTCTTTCTTTGGCCTGCTTTGGGTTCATTTATTCAGTTTTACACAAAATTCTGGTGGTTTTAAAACGCCGGCTTTCTGATAGTGGGGAGTACTGGTAATGCAACCATTTTTGGGATTTAAGAAAATGAATTCCCCACAGTTCTAGGTTGCTTTTGGCAATCAGCATTGCCATTCCCAATGGTTTCAGGCTACTGTGTGGGTAGTCCAATGGTGGTTTTAGGCAGTGCCCTTCTGTGCCCATAACATCGGCAAAAATGGGTGGCAGCCTATTCTTCATGCATTTCCCTGGGCATTTTCTGGGAAGCTCTGGCCATCATGATGTTTTCAATGCCAGTAATGCACAAGTTTTCTTTTTTTTTGGTAGGGCTCGGATGCATGGGTAAAAACATCCAACAGTTTTCAGTACAAGTTGTGAAGGACTTTTTTCTTAACAGCTACAGTGAGATAAAGTAGAATGCGTTTTGTCTCATTAACATGCTGGTAGCTCTGCAATTCAACAGTTTTCAATCGTAGTACAGAATGTTTGCACTGATTCTAGTGCAACTACCACTAGTAGTAGTAGTTTGTCATTTGTAAAACGCCTTTGTGGCATCAAAGCGCTTGTGGGTGAACGCCTTCGGGCACCGAAATCCAAGTATGGGAAAATTGTCCAAAAAAGGTTACAATGCGTGTTTTCATTTGCCCAAAAGGAGTTTGGGTGTGATAGCCGGGCCCCAGTTAGCTACCCCTGCTGATTAGGCATGTGGATGGGTGGTGTAAGGTGGTCAGGAGAGTGCAGCAGACTCGTTATGTGTCCAGCTAGACTGAAATGTTGTTGCTGGAAATAGCTGTTGTTGTTGGACTTAGCTGCATTCTGATGGCAGAGGTGCTTTGCGTTGTGTTTTAGACCGCTGTATGGGGGTGAATGCATGCGGGTTGGTGGCCATGCCTGCAGCTAGAATCAACAAAGCAGTGTGTAATATGTACCCATTGAGCCCCAGTTTTTTCTTTGCTTTCAATGTGGCCAAGGAGTCTATTTGTCCGGTCTGCTCTGAAATTATACTTCATCTTGCTCTGGAGATATCCTGGGGAGGCAACTAGTGTTGCAGGCTAGGTGTACTCATGTAAGCCTGAAGGGCGAAGGGTTCATCAATTTGTAGGAGGGAAGAGCCAGGTTTTGAGGGCCTTTCTGAAGGAGAGGTGGTCCTCTACGAGGCAGATGTTAAGTGTAAGGGAGTTCCAGAGTGTGAGAACTTGGACGGAGAAAGAGGATCCTCCTATTCTAGTGGAATTGAAAGGGGGGGTCACAAGGAGGAGTGCAGAGCCAAATCTAAGATTTCTGTTGGGTTGGTAGCGTGTACGTTTGTTTTGGAGGAAGGCAGGGCCTTTCATGTGGAGGGCACAGGGGTAATGCACATGGCATAGAAAGGGGCACATCGGCTGATAGGAAGCCAGTTGAGCAACCTGAAGGTAGGGGTAATGTGTTCTCTGGGGGAGAGGGTAAGGTGGAGCCTGTCTGCAGAGTTTTATATCTGTTGGAGCTTTCTGAGCTGATATGCTGGGGCACCCAGATAGAGGGAATTGGCGTAGTCTAGGCAGGAGAGGATGATAGCCAAAATTGCTGTGACTCTGTGAGGGTAGGAGAGAAAGGGGAAGATTTGTCTTGGGATGCAGAGTTGAAAGTGGCATGATCTGGATACAGCGTTGATGTGGGGAGACTTGACCCTCTCCTTTCCTCTAACTACAACCCAATCTCAAAGAACTGCTTCTTTGGCAAACTCTTAGGCCACGCGGCATACTCCCAGCTCTGACTATTCACAGAATCCAATGGTCTATTCGACCCTGCTCAGTCCAGTTTCAGACCCCTCTGAGGAACCTAAATCTCCCTTGTCTCCATCTGGGATGGCATGAAAAGAACACAGACTCTGAAGGCTGTGCTACTCTTATCCTCCTTGACCTATCGGCAGCAATGGAACCATAGTACTTTACTTTATGCTGGTGAAAAGCACAAAGCTTTCATGCCATTTAAGAGTCAGGCATATGCTACTTAGTCACACTACCAAAGAAACCGCCTGACCAAGACTGACCATCAAGCTGTGATGTGGCTACACTGTAATCTGCCCTGTGTCAAAAGAGGAAAGGGGCAACAAATCACCCCAAATTGCAAATATTTGTAGTAAAATGTACATAACTAAAAAACAACTGTTCAGTCGAGCATTGCCCCAGTCACATGTTCACACACTCACATCTCCATGCTTTCGGTAATCCATCCACACCTCACCCCATGTAATGATCCATGTATTGCACCCAGCTACAAAACCACAAGAACGGTCAAATAACTACAAAATATGACCAGTGATGACAACAGGTATGCAACCTTATTAAGAATCCTGCGTTGTGGGACTGGATCAAAATAAACTTTTGATAGAAATCATTCTGCGTCTGTGATTGATAATTTCTTGTGTATCTTGTGTTCACGTCTTTCGGTTCTTTAAGCTCTAGGATGTACGATGCCATGGTGGCAGCAATGCAACCGTCCCCTAAAATAACTCTTGTGTGCAGAAAAGCTTTCTGGAGACCAGATGCTGTATTGTACATTTTTAGATGTTTAATTGTTACCAATGCTTCCTGAAAATTCCTTTAATTCCTGCATAAAATACATTTTAAAGCACTAAAAGGCAACAGTCATGGTTGTTTAGTGCTTTATAAATAAACAGAAAACATAACATACATTTTTGGGGTGAGTCATTGAAAGCTACTGAATTATTGTGACATGTGAATTCAGTGGTGATTGCAGCAATCTGGGACCTCAATGATGCTAGAGAAGCAAACATGTTGTAAAACGGAATGACAGTTGTTTGGAGAACAGAACAAAAGGGCAAAAAAGCCTCGACAAGAAAGCTTACTGGCCTTCTGCTGTAATTACAATCACTCTACCATCTGGGTACTCGGTTACTTATAATGTATTTGTATTTGTAGAGTGCAAACATTCACCCTGTGGTATCTTGGTGCTTAAGGACATTGTACACCCAATAGATGGAAACTTGCTAAGCTATTTTCACTGTCAGTCAGTTGAGGCGCTCTGAGGCCTAAGGGCATGTAGCGCCTTATATGAAATAAAAAAATAAAAAAAAAAATAAATAAATAAATAAATAAATAGCGCTTTAATAATACTTTATTATCTGGCATCTTTTCAAGTAGAACCGTTACCGGCTTTTGGGAGATGCCGGCAAATAGAACTTTCCAGTTGATAATGTGCAGGATAATAACGCTTTTTCTGTCTTTAGTTTAAATTCGACTATTTGTTCAGCAATGTCTATACATCTGTGAGTTGCCTGGTCAATGCGATTATCAGTTCTGATGCAGCTTTCCCTTTCTTGCGGAGTCTTCTTACAGTTTTCTCATACCCCTCGATTTAACCCATCGTGCTCGCAATCCAAACGTTGGGGGATTTGCACAGCGCACATGACCCTGCAAGCTGAATCCCCAAACTGAACATGTCTTCGTCCCGTCCCAAGTGTACTGGCCTGTCCACAGATGCGATGGAGGCCTCAAATATGGACCTCAGCCTAATGTATGATGTAATGAATGCAACTAATGTCTGCAAGTATGCAAGCAACACCTGTAACCTATGTAAGCAATGTCTGTGACCTACTACCCATGCAAGCAAATAATGTAACGTTTGTAACCTATCACCTCTGCAAGCAACTACTGTAACCAACCCTCTTAAGTAAAAAGCGCCTAGATGCCACCGGGGTTATGTGCGCTATACAAATAAAACAAAACAAAAAACAGAACAAAAAAAAAATCCAGCTGCAAAAGGACAAAAGAGTCCTGCTAGCACAACTCAGCTGTAAAACCCAGAGTGGACCACATTTTCCTGTCCCTTGAGAGACCTCACCTGTGCCAAAAAAAGAAATATGCAGACTGTGTTTGATGAAACATCTTTATTTGGCCGCACGACTGCAAAGGATCGTTAATGCTACACATGACATGGTACGCCATGTTTTGGTGCAGCTCTTTCAGCACTGGTCATTTTGGCAGAGCGCCTTGCGTGCAGGCACGCACTGTTGGCAGCATCGAGCCAGGTGCAGGGACTATATTGATGTTTGGTCGAAGATATTGTGAACCGAAGCACGGAAAAATGCAATGCTTTGGTAGACAGTGATTGGGCCGCATTAGAAGTTTGGCGGCCGCATTGCTGGTAAAGCCGGCAGGCGGCGCCAAACTTCCGAAAATTTCCGACGCCCACGAATGAACAATTACTGGGGCATTCCGGCCCCGCTGGACCCGGTATTTGCCCATTCGCGGGCGCCAGAAAAAAGATGCTCCCCATTCAAATTCAGCCCCATAGGGCTGAATGGAAATGGGAGCGTTGTATGCACCGGCACCCTTTATAACGGTGCCGGTGCATCCGACATGCTGTGCTCGGGGGTGCCGCTCTGCCCGCCAGGTCCAACCTGGTCCATTTCAGAAGTTTCCATAACGCCCAGGCAGAGATTCGAAGAGGCTTCGTGTTCTGTTATGCTCACCTGGTCTCTGTGGAGGCGTTGGGGCACAGTTGCAGCCCTCCTGGGGGTGACGTCGCTTCGGTCCGACTTCGCCCTCTGCGCTTATGTGGTGACTGGTGGTAATAGGTGATGCTGCTCTGGACTGCTCCTGCGTGGAGAATAGGGGGCGTGAGTATGCCAGCTTGTGCTCCTGAACCCCTTCCAGACCCCTTCACCCATACCGTGGTAGCCGTGCAATGCGCTGTCCCTGGAAAGCTCACCTGTTGATTAGTTTTGGCAAGCACTCCGTCCTGCTGCTTCTGGCAGGGGCACTTGTATGATCAGGCCGAGTTCCTTCACTGGTCCCTTGCACGTGATAGTCCAGTCCTGCTACGACTAAGCCACTATACTTCAGGTAATTTCCTGTTTGCCTTTGTATTTCCTCGTCTGTTTTTATTGTATTGTAAAGTTTGTTGTCTTGTATTGCTGGCCGTTCCACTTTTGATGTTTTCTCTTTTGCTTTCTTCCCTTGCAGGTGATGTTTCTGGCCCAGCACAAGCTGCAGAGCTCGAGGCGGCAGCCAGAGTGAATGAGGAATGAAGCTGCAGTGGTACCATAGCTGGTAAATTGTTAACTAGGGGGCACGCTGGGTTCAAATCCGGCGCGGCTCTAGGACGGATGTTCTAACCTTGTCTTTCTTCTTCTTCACAAGGTCTGAGTTTGTGGATGCAGAGTGCTGTGCTCTGGCATCGGGATCAAGATCACTGGGTGTCAGGAGATGAGTCCACAGATGAAGTGATGAAGCACCGGTTTCCTGGAAGTGGGTGTGCAGGAGAACGCCTGGTTTCAAAGGTAAGTAAACTGGTCCAAGCGGAATTTAGCGTCACATTACACGCGAGTGCACAGTAACGCAAAGCACCGGCCTTAAGGATGGAACAGCTTATATAGCTGAGCTTCTGAAGCCATGCCCCCAAGTTCAGCCTCCCTGCCACACCCAATGAGTCAGCACATGAAGACCCGGCCTCGGGAGCCACAACCAATGAGTCAGCACATGAGGATGTTCTCTGGAATAAAGGCTTTCAGCTCCTGGAAAGTTCTTTTAAGCACTCCTGCACTGAAATAAAGTAAAAACATTCCTGCACTGAAATAAAGTGTTCCTCTTCACATCTCTATATGAGCCTGGCACCAAAGGCGCCAGGACTGAGTCGAGCCAGGGCCCCTGTGTTTACGGGTCTCTTTTGCTTTCTTCCCTTGCAGGTGATGTTGCTGGCCCGGCAGAAGCTGCGGAGCTCGAGGCAGCAGCCGGAGGGAATGAGGAACGAAGCTGCAGTGGTACAGTAGCTGGTAAATTGTTAACTAGGGGGCGCGCGGGGTTCAAATGCAGCGCGGCTCTAGGACGGATGTTCTCTGGAATAAAGGCTTTCAGCTCCTGGAAAGTTCTTGTAAGCACTCCTGCACTAAAATAAAGTAAAAGCATTCCTGCACTGAAATAAAGTGTTCCTGTTCACATCTCCAGCCAGGGCCACTGTGTTTATGGGTCCCAAAGGGACATAAGTGAGTCAAGTGACCCATTGCCCCCATCATAAAATGGTGTGGTTTTTGTGTTCTGGGGCCTGTGGCCATGACAGTAGTGTGGGGAAGTGTTGACCAGTCTAGCTGGAGCCTTCCCAATGACCATATGTAGTTGGTACACCTGTGGGTGGTACCTGGGTGAATGGAGTGTGTGATGAATACACATTCTGTGTTGTGGATGTCTAGTATCTGGTGTTTGACACACTGACTGAGACAGCCCCGCCCGAAAATGGAATGAATGCAGTGTGTAGTGTCGACTGGTGTGGTACTTGTTCGAATCCACATTCTTTGTTGTAAGTGCCTGGATGGAGAAGAATGGCCTGAATGCACTGTGCGCCTGATTGGTTGACTGACTGCCTGAATGCCCTTCTGAGTGATTGGTTGCTTGAGTGTAGCCCAGAAGAATGAATGGGAGATCAACAGTATATCTGGCGGCCTCTCACTGCTAGAATTCGTTCAGAAGCTGGAGTTGAAACTGACATTGGAACTGAAGCTTAACCTGGAAGCCCTGCTGGAAGAGAAGTATTGCTGTTGCTCTACTTCATCGATCTGAAAGCTGCTGTGTCTTCAAGAACTGATCCAGAGAGGACCTGGTTAGGCACCCTCTTCCGAGCTAAGAGAGACCATTGTGCACTGCTAACCTTCACCAAAGTGCCCTGGAAGTCATCCTACGAAAGACTGTCAGCTGGAGATGGGGACCGCCAAGACAGTTGATTCCCGGACGTGCTCGTCCACACCGCCAACCGCCTTATCCCGGCGGAGTAGGCCAGTCCGTCAACGTGCCGAGGAGGATCCGCCGGTGGGTTTCCCGTCACCCAAAGACCGTAGAGACGCCAGACAAATTGACGCCCTTGCTGGGCCACAGTTCTTTACAAACTCTTTGTGGTCCTGAACTATCGACATCGAGGTGCCCCGCATGCCTCATCCTTGCAGGACGCCTTCGACTCATCATCGATGAGCAACGTCAAGACCGAAGCTGCTGCCTCGTTGCCAAGTTCACCTTCTTCAAGGCCCGTTGACGATCCGTGGCTCCTGCTTTAAAGGGAGTCACTCAAAAAGGATCCATCGTCGCCTCCTCAATGAACTCTGCTATTCCAGGTACATTGGGGTGGTAGAAACACTTCAGAAGGAAATAAGACTCATTGAATAATATATGGACTGGGCTTGTGGTATTTCTTTATTTTACAGGTTGCTCAGGTGGGAGAATCTCCACACAGAGCTGTGTCTAGGTAATGGGGCCAGTATTCTGCCAATTGTTCCAACCAACTGCTTTCCTCCTATGTCTATTGTTGGTTATCTTTATTAATTGATTTGTGTGACATTTGATGCACTTTAATGAAATCTGATAATAATTATGGTACCACTTAGAACTGTATATATTTGCCATTGTAGATTAACTGAGCACAAAGTAAGTTATTGTGATTGTATATAACCTTGAAACTTAATTATGTAAACACTGCTTTTTCACTAATACAGTGTGCGGACATTCCTTTGTGGGTGCTTGGGGACTACACTGTACTTAAGAACCAGCCCGCATCACCTCCTGAGAAGCTAGGCCTGATTGCTCGTCCATTGCTACCAACAACAGAGAATCTTGGCTGGGGTCCTCTGTGCCTCTCCTCTACCATATAGAGAGCAGGAATACAGACACCACCCTCCAGTCTTTACAGGTGCAGACTCTTTAAAAGGTTATTAAAGTGACTGTTTTTAGAATATAAAAACTGATTATGCTGACTGCTTTTAATAGAAAGTATAAGAAGTCGAAAATCTGCTTATATTTTAAAAAACCTGGACTACCCTGAATACCCTTTGGGCCCCTAAGGGGGGGTCAGCCCCTAGTTGGGGGACCCAGAAACAATATATTTACTCATGGATTGGGGAGGCCCTCATTATGAACATGTTTGAAGACCACTACTTTAGACTGACATCTAAACAAATATTTAATTCATACCACAACATAACAATTCTACATATAGTTCATTAAATGTCATGTAATTTCCCTTATAAAAATATTTATAAATATATAATTTGAATGAAAAATGTACACTGTAATAGAGACATATAACATTTTAAAATTAAAAGACTAACCATCCCCACATAGTAGAAACACACAAACCTCAAACTGATCACAACCACCTTATACTCAAATCACGTTCCGCTCCCCAACCCAAAAAATTATTCTCATAGTGCGCTTCATGCCAGACTCCAGCCTCGTGCCATCCCAAGACAGGTTATCGAACCCGTGCTGCTCAGTGTAGTCTTGTTTCCAAGACGAGTGCATTGCCCCTGAGCTCATTCACGAACATTGATACATTTGTTAATAAATAAATATATAATTTGTTAAAAGGTTCATGGAATGTAATCCTCGTTTTAAGCATAGTGTAAACACAATTGGGGCGCTTTGAAACACAATTCTGTTGTATAAAGCGCCTTACAAATGATCAATAAATAAAATAAAATAAATCAATAGTAATGTGAATCAATCACGTAACGTGCCAATCGTAGCCAGATGACAGTATCTGCTGATCGCAAGAGGTTGACATATGTTTTGTTGCATTAGAGTCCATATGGTACTACACCTTACTCAGGACCATGGTCGTTTGGTGGGAGTGACCTGTTCTGTTTTCCTGGAAAAGCGGAACACATGCAAACATCTTGAATGAATGCCTTGTGGACTATGACCATGTTCTGTTACTGTCTCTCAAAGGTTGGTCAGGCAAAGAAGGTAAATTAGTTCCATGGAAAAGCGCCAATCTTGACGAACAAAGATAGTAAAGGTCATGTGTGATTGGTCACAGCTCCCGTGCCCCAAAATATTTCCCCCTCCAACCGTACCTTTGAGTCTTGAAGACAGACCACCATTCTAATCTGGCAGTGACACATATGGACGTGGTCCTTTTTGTGGTCCTCGGGATTAATGAATTCTATGAATAGGACAGAGCCTCATTGCTCTCGTTGGAGAGTGCCATGGGGCTGAAGAATCACAGATACATCCATGTAGCTCTGAAGTCATTACACTGGCTCTAAATCTACCCAAGAATCACTTTTGAGACCCATTGTACCACTCACAGAGTCGACTGGGACTACGCTGCAAGCAATCCCAGCCACATAGAGAATCACTACTGCCCACACAGGATCCTGCAGTGAGCCTTGAAAGAAGTAATCCTCAGCATGAAGCACACAGATGAATATTACGACAGGAAGATGCTGCCTACGACATCCTCCATTTCTCGAACCCCCACACCCTGATCTACCCCCTGAAATGCAGGACAGCCGTAAACACTCTTATTCGCGGAGGCCTTTTCTGATGCCTAGTTACCCCCCTTACTGTTTGCATTCCAGGATCATGGATACCCTTGGTGGTCTATGATAAATGACTTTCGTCAAGGAACATCATTTGGTTTTAGCTACGACTAGGTCGCCAGATGACTCCATGTCATGAACGACACCCTACTTCACTGCTGTGATTTGCTTTTACCTTAGTTTTACTTCAATCCATGTTATTCAAATGAAGTAACCCAACTAAACAACTCCCAGCACCCATTGATGGAGACGTGAAAGCCCAGTACTCGGACATTGTATGCTTCCAGACATAGAGTCACCTAGCAACCGTAGCTATGACTGGATTCATCATGTAAATGTCCTATTTCTCTGCCTCTCTCTCTTCTTCCTTTACCCAGTCTGGTTCTCTAGGGCAGTGTAATCTGTGACATCATAAAATAAAGAGACATTTAACCTTTCCCCTGGACCTGAGTCCTATCATTCAGGCAATAGATATCTGGGTAGAAGGGCACATCAGTCGAAGCCTTGTTACTTGCGCTCACCTGTCCCTCAAGCTTACACTCGAGTATGATTGCTCACAACTCACCCTGAGGTCCGTTCATCTTTCCTCTGGGACTGTCTTTCCCAGTCATCGCTCACCTATTTCAGCAAATGGGTTGTGAAGGTGCACGGAAGGACAATGCTGGCAGTTCCAGAAGAAATGCAAATCTTGCATAGTGTGCATAGCTAGCTTCACCTATGAGAGGTATACGTGGAACTCTATCTCTATAGTCCTGCCCTGGGGCTACCTCTGGGGCTATGGCTTGTAAAGTGCTCCCTTGCTTCTCAAAGCAGGGTCTGCACTGGATCAACACCATATGAATAATAATAATAATAATAATAATAATAATACCACATCAGTATTATGCTTACTGTTGTCTAAGATATTACCTATTCACGCTGGACCCTAGTAGTGAGGGACGCTAGAGGCAACATATAGAATATTTTGTAGGACCGACAGAAGAGCATACATCAAGTTTCAAGACTTCACAAGTGATATATATTCTTGACTGTAACATTTGTGTTGCCAAAATATTAACGTTGACCAATATCATCACCATTTTAACTATGCCACACAACAATTTCGACTTGCCCTGTTTTCTTCCTTAAGAGTCATTTAACCAAAATTCAATATTCATTCAATGATTGCATTTCCAGCTGCTATATTCCCATATTGCGACACCACAGCAGTGAAAAACGTGGAGAACAAAGATCGTGTTCAACTGCTGTGCACAACCGCACAGCAGCAGAATATGGAATGTCCTACACCGGGATCCCCACCCAGCTCACCTACCCGCCTCTCCCCTCTCATCACCCAAACCCCAGACAAGCACTCCCATGCCTGCTGCCTCAACATGCACCCCATCCATCATATGAACCGCACCGAACCCCCCACCACTTAACAGGCCCTCATCAACGCCAGATCTAAAAATGAGGCAAAATGAAGAAAGCAACGCTCTCTGATTTGGCAAACTGCTGATCCTGTTGCTCCTCAGTGGCAGCACCGGAGCCTTGTTCGGGCCCACAGGCCGCACTCTCTCATAGAGCAGTGCACAGGGATGGACTGAGAACCAAAGGAGGCCCTGGAGATATAATTGAAAGTGGCCCCATATTACACATTTTCAGCAAGCCCAGCCGTTTTCCCATGAGAAAATTTGCAAATAAAGTAGGTTATCACATAAAAGAGATCCAGGGCGCAGAGGCCTCCTGGGAACTCTCCAGAGTTCTGTATAGGCCAGTCCACCCCTGGCAGTGCTACGCACGACACTTGGGCTCTGTCAAAGGCCTACTGGCTACTGCCTAGTGGAGCATTCCGTACGGACACCTTTAGAGCCAAAGGTAATGGCACCATAACACAGCTCCAGTGTTCATGGACGAGGCTGCCCTGACCGCCATGTTCCCGAATGTAGGTCCAAGATTTGCTTTCCTTCTGCCAACCACAAAATAATGGGACATCAACCCCATGCCCACCGCCTCCTCCCTCCTCTCTCTTCGCCTTACACCCTTCCTTGACTTTCCCTTATTTAAAATAAATAAATAAATAACCAAAAGAAAAAGATGAATGTTACTGATTTGCCATTTTTGGCAACATGTACTTTAAAATTAAAATCAATAACATATAGTCAGGCTAATGCCCACATATTGCTGGCAGCTAGGAAATGCCCAACAGTGGCAGCAGTGGGAGAGTGGTGGAGTACAATCTGAAGAAGTTGGGTAGGGTGGCAGGATAGGTGACATTTATTTGGTATGGTGCACACAATGGGAGGTGGTGGTGGAGAAAGTATTGTTTTGCTTTGTCGAGGGTGAAGCCACCATGGTTTTCTTTAAACATGTGTTGTCTTTTATAATTGACTTTTCAGTCCCCCATGAAACGTTCCACGCAGGGCAGCCAATCAGAACCGGAAACCCCAAACAAACTTTGCAAAATATACCCAGTAAGCTCTGTGATTTACTCTTTCCTGCCAGGCTGCTCTTTCTGGAAGGTGCACTGTTTCCTCAGCAGCCCTCACTGCGAATTGTATGTGATTTTTGATATGATCATACTTTTGTCTCTTCCTTATTCTGCATTACACTTTAACTGTTCAGCATCCTGCTTGGCATTGTCAACCTTCCTATCAGAGGCTTAGCCAGGATTGCGGGCGAGCATAGCGAGCGAGAGCAAACCAATCACAGTGGACTTGAGGGTTCTCCCACTCAAGAAATGTTTTTAAATAATGGGTTAAAATGGTGCATTTAACATTACAATTTCAGTGATAAATTGGATGAAAAGCCACACAGTTTACAATCTGTTTTTTAGGGTATGACATGAAAAAATCGATTAGATGCAAGTCACCCACAATGCACAGGAGCTTTTTGCAATACATTTTCATAATACCTTCATCCAGTATATGCCACTACTCTGCAAGTGCAAATGAGTGTCCAGGGAGTGTTCTTGGTGTGAGAGTCTCTGCAGTGTTTGGCTTGGATTCAGTGTATTTTCCCTTTCTACATCTATGAGGCAGAGCCTACAGCACAAGAACCCCTGCTGGATGCGGAGCATAGCGGAGTGTCGAGGGAATGTTCTTGGTGTTCCTGCTTGTTGCGTAGTTAATACGTGGTACTGCGCATGCGCGGGCCACAACGAGGCTCGTGCATGCGTGTTGTCAATAAAGACGGTCCCGGCCGGCAGTTCGCGCCGGAGACCAGAGCAGCAACATGTCTCAGCGTGTCTCTCTGTGTGTGTGCTGGATGTGTGCGTGGGTGCCTGCGTGTGGGGCCTGACATCGCCCCACAACATTACACTGGCGACGAGGACGGCGCGGGTGCAGCCCTCCGCTCCGGTAGCGTCCAGAGAGGAGAACGCTGCTCCGTGTCGGCACGGGCCCACACGTGTGGCCGGCGGCCATTTTGGATTGTGCGTGGAATGCAGTGGTTGCGGCCTGTGAGGGTGCTCGTGCGCCACCTGCGATTTGCACAAGAAAAATATCAATTTTTGGACCCTCCACAGCCTGTGCAGCCGCAAGGTTGTGGCATTTTGACAAAAAGGAAAACATTGCGACAAGGGTGATCCGGGACCCTATCTTCAAAGCAGTTCAACGCATACCTGTGAGTACCACGCAGAACAATGGGGGAGGAAGAGGAACAGGATGGCGCTCCTGCCCCCATCCCTCGCAGGGTGAACAGCACACTAGCCCCCATGCCGGAATTTGATACCACGGGCCCACCTTCCAAGTTGGGGCCTAAATGGCTCCTATGGGTGAAGAGGTTGGAGATGTTCTTCACGGCCTCGGGGATCACGGAGGACGAAGAAAGAATCGCAATCATGGTGTACTCGGCAGGGGCCGAGGTTCACAAGATATATGACTCTCTGAACATTCCGGTTGCGACATATGCTGCAGTGAAGCAGGCGCACCGAGATCACTTTCTGCCAATGGCGAATGTAGACTTTGATAGGTTCGTCATGAGTGCGGAAAGACAACGAGAGGAAGAGTCATTGGATCAATTCTGTGCACGACTCAGAGTTCTGGCAAGCTCCTGTAGATGGGGAAATGAAGAGGAGGTGGTTCGGAACCAATTGTTGCAGGGCTGCGGCTCCGGTAAACTGAGGAGGCAGGTATTGAGGGAACCTGGTTTGATCCTACAACAGATCCTGGACACAGGGAGGGCCTATGAGCTGGCTGACGCGAGGGGTGCGAAAATGGATGCAGTCACGCATGGGAGAAAGGAAGGCGAGGCTTTTGCAATTGGCCGCACCACCCCAGGAAAGTCAAGGTGGACATCAAGAGGAGGTGATAGCCCCGGGGGGCATAGCAACGCTCCCTCGTGCCAATATTGTGGGTACGACCTGCCACACATGGGTGACTGTCCAGCCAAATCGAGAACCTGTGGCCGGTGTAACACACCAGGACATTATGCTAGGGTGTGCAGAGCAACAGCACCTGTTGCAGTATCGAGAGGGCCCGAAAGGGTTGCCAGAGGCAGCACTCGGAGAGTGAGGGGTGTATCATCCATTGAACAAGGTATGCAGGACCTAAACATCGCCGAAGAGGAGGAGGAGGAAGATGAAATCTTCTTCATCTCAAGTATAGCTGAAGGCCCCGGCAGAAGACGACAACCCAAGTGTACAGTTAACATTGGGGAAACACCCACACCGGTCTTGATAGACACTGGAGCGTCCGTCTGTGTGCTGGTGACAGAACACTACAACGCACTCCCTGGTCCACCAAGCCTAGCCGAGTCCACAGCACTTATATACGCTTTCGGAGGACACACACCGCTCCCCATCCAAGGAGTATTCGTGGCCCCAGTCACTCACGGACAAAATCAAATAAGGGCAAGGTTCTTTGTCACAGATGTGAGCCCGCATTCCCTTCTGAGTTGTGCTGCGGCTGAGGCATTGGACATTGTACACTTCTCATTTGCGGTCTACCACAATGACTTGGAAAATATGTTGAGTCGTTTTGAGACGATATTCCGAGGGATAGGGAAACTAAAGGCTGACCCAATACGCCTCCACATCGATGGGTCTGTGAGACCAACAGCTCTCAAACACTGCTGCATCCCTTTCCATCTGAGGACACAGGTGGAACGTGAGCTGCAATCCCTGATAGACAAGGACATCATTGAGAAGGTAGAGGGCCCGAACCCGTGGGTCTCCCCGATCGTGGTAGCCCCAAAGCCCAAACAGCCGGGTGCGGTACGCATCTGTGTGGACATGAGGCTTCCTAACGTAGCGATCAAAAGAGAGCGGCACATAACACCCACCCTGGACAACATCATTGGGGAGCTTCAAGGGGCGAAAGTGTTCTCAAAACTGGATTTGAGATCCGGGTACCATCAGTTGGAGCTCCACCCTGAGTCAAGATACATTACAACGTTTACGACTCACGAGGGGTTATACCAATATAAAAGACTCAGTTTTGGTATTTCTTCCGCGGCAGAGGTCTTCCAGTATACCATCAGGGGAGCCCTGACTGGACTCAAGGGAGTGATAAACATGTCGGATGACATTCTGGTCTTTGCCCGTTCCGAGGCTGAACACCTAAAGCGCCTGAAAAGCACACTGGTGAGGCTGCGCGACCTAGGTTTGACACTGCACAAACATAAGTGTGAGTTCCTGAGAGACAGGCTGGAATTTTTTGGGTTCGTCTTCCACGCGGGGGGCATATCACCTGATCCCGAAAAAGTAAAAGACATCCGGGAAGCGACCCCGCCAACCCCACCATCTGAAATCAGAAGCTTCCTGGGTATGGTGACGTATTGTGGTCGCTTCATCCGCGATCTAGCCTCCCTGTCGGAACCCCTGAGAGTGCTCACCAGAAACGACATCGCCTGGAACTGGGGGGATAAAGAACAGAGGGCTTTCGACACCATCAAAAATGCCCTATCGGAACAAGAAACAATGGCATACTTTAATCCGGATCGGGAGTCTGAAATTGTAGTCGATGCCAGCCGGTAGGACTGGGGGCTGTCCTCATGCAGGCTGACAATCAAGGAACAATGAGGCCCATCGCATATGCCAGCAAAGCGCTAACAGAGACGGAGAGACGATACTCTCAGATTGAACGGGAAGCTCTGGCCATCCTATGGGGGTGCAGGCATTTCCGGATATACATTTTGGGCAAACCGGTCGTGGTGGTAACAGACCACCAGCCTCTCATCCCGATCTTGTCCGGGACCTCATCCAAACCACCGCCTAGAATAGAGAGATGGATGCTGTCGTTAATGGAGTACGGGGTCAAACTGCTGTATCGACCAGGCCCTGATAACCCGGCAGACTACCTGTCCCGCCATCCAGGTGCGGGGAGGCCAAAGGACACAGTGGAAGTAGCAGAGGGTATTGAAGCAATACATCTTGCGGTCGAATCGGCGCTGCCCGTTGCCCTATCCCGCCAGGAGATCGCGGAAGACTCCAACATGGACGAGACGTTCACAAAGATCAAGCTTGCAATGGCAAATGGGGAATGGCGAGAGGTCCTCCAGGACAACTCCCGAAGGAACGCAGGGGCTCAGAAAGACCTGCAGGCCCTCTGGAAGGCGCGCCATGAGCTATCGGTAGCTGAGGATGGCCTACTGCTAAGGGGTCACCAGATTGTCATCCCGAGAACACTGGTTGACAAGGTTCTGCAGCTCGCACACAATGGGCACCAAGGGATGGCCAAGATGAAAGCAAGACTGAGACTCAAGGTCTGGATCCCCGACCTGGAAAGTAGAGTGGAGGAGTTTGTGAGAAGGTGCATCCCCTGCCAAGCAGCACACCCGGTGGAGAGGGCCCCGCCAATCCAAACCATGGAGAGAAGTGACCAGCCATGGGGGACGGTCCATGCCGATTTTGGATCCACTGGCCGAGGGCTCTGTTTTCTAGTGGTGACAGACCAGTGGTCCCGCTATCCGGAGGTTGAACTGGTGGAATCTATGGCAAGTGACCACACCATCATGGCGCTGGAGAAGATGTTCGCCACGCATGGATTTCCGGTGGAGATATTCTCAGACAATGGGGCACCGTTTCGGGGGCAACGTTTTGCTCAATATTGTGAGGAGAGGGGAATACGCCATAGGAAAATCACACCTCTCTGGCCAAGGGCAAATGGGGAGGTAGAGCGCTTCATGCGAACGCTCAACAAAGTGTTCCGCATATCAGCAGATGGAGGCGCAGACCTCCGACGCAACTTAGTTGACTTCCTTCGAGAGTATCGCTCGACCCCCCATCAATCAACTGGGGTCGCTCCGGCCGAAGCACTCTTCAAGCGTATACCGAGAGGGCTCCTGCCGGAAATGGAAGGCCGCCAGCCGGGGGAGATTGAAAATGGTCCCGTGCGAACGGAGAGTGCGGCACGGAACGAAAATGAGACGATCAGGAGGAAGCTCTCGATGAGGCCGATTGCGGTGGGGGATACCGTGCTGGTGCGAAAGCACTTTGCCCCTAAGCTATCCTCCTGGGACACCGAAGGCTTTCAAACCGACTGGCGGGCCCACCATTAATAAGGCTGCAATTGATAATAACATAGTGGGGGTCAGAGGGGAGGGGCTTGGCTTGGAGACACAAAATAATGAGAGCCTCATACCCATCGTAACCCAGCTCCGGCCCCCCGTTGCGACTCCGAACGCAGGCACCGGTGTTGACACTGGAGCCTGAGGCGGAGAGGGTGAATTGAAACGGGACAATGGCCTATACAAATGAAGGGGCGGGTTGGACCGAACTAGAATCGACCGATAATAACATCGGATCCATGACTATAGTTGCCATCTCTAATACCGGCCCTAATAATGGGACATTTACCCAGCCCCCGCCTCTCCTAGATCTCCCTTTTCCTCTGCGTATTCGACTCCTGTGGGAAATCTAAATATAAATAAACCTGATTACGGTGAAAATGAGACAAGAGAAACGATGCAGCGCAAAGAGCTGGCTCAGAGGGCTGTTGTGAAATAGCGTGACTCTCAAGAGGCTGGTGAAGTGATAAAAACAGTGGCCCCTAACTTTGCCCCAGGCCCCGGGCCGCATAAAATGTGGGTCGATGGAGGGCCTGGGAGGTTAGGCACGGGGTGGGGGTGAAACGGCGCGAAAGCCGTAGTGAGGGGCGGCAGTATGGTGCCACGAGTAACAAAAGCACAGGAAGGGAGGAAACGGCACCTGGGTGAGGTGCGAAATATAACAGCGGGGATCCAGGGAAAACCCGGCCCCCAGGGAAGGAACAAAGGGGTTGAGGGGTATAAATAACAGAGGAAAATGTGAGGAGTCACAAACCAGGTAAGCAGCCGACCTCTCTCGGGTGAGCTCCTAGGACCTGGACAAGGGAAAAGAAAAGCATTTTTGCAACAGGCACGGAGCTCACCTCTCTCGGGTTTGCTCCTGGGGCCTGCGAAAGGGAAAGGAAGAAACGTTTCATTTGCTCCTGCGGGCTTACGCTAACTACCCCCCCCCCTTTACAAGCATGGTCAAAACTTGCGTGAAACGTTTTTTCTTGGGGGATTACGTTAACTATTTCCCCCCGTTACAAGCACGGCCAGCACAGCGGAGAAGAATCTACGTGGTCGCCTTACCTCGTCCTGCCTCGTCCGGAAAGCCAAGGAGCCCTGCCGGATGAAGGTGGCAGTCATCGGAGGGAGTCCACACAGGAAGAAGCTGCCGGCGCCTCGCACAGAAGGAGGCAGGCGGACGCGCAGGAGCGGGTGTGAGGGCCGTAAGAAGAAGCATCCCGGTAGCAGCAGCACCATCGCAGGAAACCGGAAAAGAAAGAAGATCGTGGCGAAGGTTTCATTGGGCGGCAGCTCGGGAGCAAGAAGCCGAGGGGAAGGGAGCTTCGTGGAAGGAAGCCCGCGAACAGCGGGGGGCGTGGCCTAGAAGGCAGCAACAAGACACGAAGACACGGAAGAGAAGGCCCTTAAAGGGGCAGGCGAACATTTTTACCTTAAAGGTACAGGCATCCTCCGACTAGGGGGGGCCCACCAGAGCAAAGCCCAGCTGGGCGACGAATAAATGAAAGAAGTGCACACAGGCACAGCAGGGAGAAGCAAGCAGTGCGACAAGGAGCAATCTCGGCAATCACAGAAAGCGAAGAGAGCACGAACTAGGAGAAGGTTTTGAGATCAACGACAAAGGAAACCAAGGAAGAAGGAAGGAGGCATTCAGACCAGAAAAATGGAAAGGGCAAGATGGGTCAGGAGTTCGGTGCATGGGCAAGGAAGGCGGAGAAGGAATATGGGGCACAATGGGTGCTGGAGGCGATGCGGAAAGAGAAGAGGGCTAAGGCACTGTCACCTTGGCTGTTCACGGATCCCAGCAGCAGCGAAGGGGAGGAGGAGGTGCCTCGAGGTCAGAGAAGGAAAAGAGAAGAACCGGGGGAAGCACAGCCACAGCCAGAAGCACCGAAAAAGAAGAAGAAAAAGAAGGAGAAAAGCAGAGGTAATGTATAACAAAAATATGGGGGAGAAGATGGTCAAAAGGTTGAGAACTTGTGTCACGGGTAAGGGTATGTCGCCCATAACCAATGACAGAAGGGGCAAGGGAAATAGGGGACGCAGGGAGGGGCAAGAAGGTGTTTCATCAGAGGAAGTGAGCAGCGATAAGGAAGAGAAGGATCACTTAAGGGCCTGGGTAAAATGAAAAGTGGGTTGTGAGCAAGGGGAAGCGAAAGGGGTCTGGGGGGACAGGGAGCGAGCCCATGGATACTCCGGTCCCAGCACCACAGGGAGCACCAGTGGTCCCAGTACCACTGGTAGTACTAAACCAGGGGGGGGGCACCAGTAGGAACCCCCCCACAGCCGATATCATCAATTGGGTCTACAGCAGTACCAGTGGCAGGGAATCCTCCACAAGAGGGGGTACCACCAATGGTAGCAACGGCAGCAGCATCAACGGGGGGGACCCAATCATGACAAAGTATGGCAGACCTACAATGGGCAAAGATACACATGGCAGGTCCATGAAAACATGGGCTTGGTATAGTAGTAGCAAAGTAAAGGGAAAAAATATGGTAGGAAAGAATGGTTTTGATATTTATACATTGCCAGATTGCCCAAAAAGAGGGATGAATGTGCCACCGGAGGACATAAACGAAGATGAGAAGGGGCTGAAAAGGGGCCAGTAACAAGGAAGTTTGACAATTGGATGGCAGCTTTTAATATAAGGTCCACAATCATACTTTCAGAAATTCCCAGAGGAGGGGGTGGCATTGGTGGCTTATCAACAGAGGGTATTAAAAGCGCACGCAAAGAAAAATGGGAAACCGAGGAGCGAAACTCAGGAGGGCAGCAAAGGAGGCAGTATTGGCAGAAAGAGTAAAGAACAGAGCATAGATACAATAATAGAAGGTATAATTGCAGCTTTGACAGAACAAG
The DNA here is from genome assembly GCF_040938575.1 of Ambystoma mexicanum. Taxonomy (NCBI): domain Eukaryota; kingdom Metazoa; phylum Chordata; class Amphibia; order Caudata; family Ambystomatidae; genus Ambystoma; species Ambystoma mexicanum. The sequence goes on along the minus strand of NC_090930.1, from coordinate 495,001,251 downwards.
GGTTCAGAATTTTCGGAGCAGGAGCTATGGGTCACAGAGGGGAGGGCGGGGCAGCCTGCCTCCAACCGCGCAATGTGAGGTAATGGAAGCACGGGGACAGCACGGGCAGAACCAGGGCAATGCAGAAAGTTGGAGAAAGGGGTGCCGTGCAGCTGGGGATAGAAGCGCAAGTTTAGCCACAAGTGTGAGAGATGCAAGGGTACCACAGCAGCTCCAAATGCACGAGGTCGGCAGCAGCAGGCAGCAGAGGCAATGAAAAACGGAGCTAGGGGCGGGAACAAGAAGGGAGCCACACCGGTATTAATTGAAAGGATGGAAGGGTGGCTCCAAGACTACCGATTCCGGAAGCAGCAAACATGAACAGACAGGGTGTTACAGAGGGCTTTAACATACCATGTACGGGACAGGGAACGAAGGTCATTCCCAAAAAACCTAAAAGCTGCTACGGAAAACAGGGAATTGGTGACCAAGACAATACAAAAAGAAGTAGAGCTTGGTAGGATAGGGGGTTCCTTTTTTCCGCAATGCCGGGTGGAGATCTCATATGCTCACTGCTGGGTCTAGTACAAAAGAAGGAAGAGGGGGAGTACAGGCTAATCAACCACTTATATTACCTCCCAGGGGTTTTTGTAAGCGAGGGCATTTCACAACGCGAAGCGACAGGGACCTACTTCGATTGCCGAAAGGCAGTAGAGCGAGTGAGGAAGGCAGGAAAAGGGGCATGATGGCAAAGGCAGACAGCAAATCAGCATTCAGGTTGTTGCCACCTAACAGCGAATAACAGAGGTGGCTAGGGATGTAATGGGAGGGCGAGTACTTGATAGGCAAGTGCCTTCCCATGAGTTGCGCCATTTTCTGCGCATACTTTGTGAAGGGGAGCTCATTTCTGCAAGGGGCAGTCACAAAAGAGATGGGGGAAGCCGGAATAGTACACTACCGGGATGACTCCTGGTTTATAGGGCCAAAGGGCTCAAAACTATGCAAAGCAACCCTGGACAAATTTGTAGAAAAAACTAGTGACTGGGGTTTTCCACTGGCAGAGGGAAAGACAACGGGCCCCACGCAGGTTATTCAACTCCTAGGGGTAGGGATCGACTCAAGCAAAGGGGTAGGCAGGATACCGGAGGACAAGGTCGCAGTACGGCTGAAAACAGTAACGTAGCTAAAAGGAAGGAACAAGGCAACAGTAAGAGAATTACAAGTACTCGCAGGGAAGTTATACTCTGCAGGAAAGGGCATACCACAAGGGAGGGTGTTCCAGAGAAGCATTGAGCCTAGGTCAAGGGGGGCTCTTTCCAATATGGGTAGCATTGTGTGCATGGGGAGAGCACCACAGAGAATGGAACGGGACATCGACAAATTGACCAAGAATGCCCTAACATACAAGACGGGTAAGCAATATTAAAAGCATGTGAAAGATGGTTTGGTGGAGACAGGAGCAAGAATGGTGGGGGAAATCTCAACGGGAAAAAAAGGTGCACATTCTTGGAAAAGGCATTTTCCAAAGGGAGAAGGAAAAGCTGGGCGGCGGCACAGCTAGCCGCAGTGGCATACACCACAAAAGTGACGGGCATGGCGGATCCAAAAAACAGCCCTAGAATATAATACGCAAGGAAAGGTTAAAGGATGCACGGTTGGCCAAAAGGTCGACTCAAAAGAAAACAAAGCACCACAGAGAATGGTCGGGTCATCAACAAACTGACCAGGAATGCCCTAACATACAAGACGGGTAAGCAATGGGAAAAGCATATGAAGGATGTGTTGGTGGAAATAGGAGCAAGAATGGTGGGGGAAATCTCAACCGGAAAAAATGTGTAAATTCTTGGAAAAGGCATTTGCCAAAGGGAGAAGGAAAAGCTGGGCGGTGGCACAAATAGCCGCAGGGGCATACACCACAAAAGAAGAGAAGACGCCCACGCCAAAAGAAGGCATGGGTCCCACTAAAGGAGATGGAAAAGGATGCATGGTTGGCCAAAAGGTCGACTCAAAAGAAAGCAAAGCACCGCAGAGAATGGAATGGGTCATCGACAAATTGACCAGGAATGCCCTAACATACAAGATGGGTAAGCAATATGTAAAGCATGTGAAAGAGGTATGGGTGGAAGCAGGAGCAAGAAATGGGTGCATTCTTGGAAAAGGCAATTCCAAAGGGAGAAGGAAAAGCTGGGCGACAGCACATCTAGCCGCAGTGGCGGGCCTGGCGGATCCAACAAACAGCCCTAGAATAAAATACACAATGAAAAGATTGGGCAAAATTGGAGGGGAAGAAACCAGACAGCAGAAGGCCAGTAAACTTTGGGAAACTGGTACTATTGCTAAATAAAAATATTAGAAAAGATATGCAGTAGCACGTACGAAACAGTTTTGTTCAGGGCTACATTGGCACTAGCATATTAAGGGGCTTTTAGGGTAAGAGAACTGGTGGCCAGTAACACAGGGGCAGGGAATGGTATGGCACTAAGCGATATTAGTGTGGGAAGTAAAGGCATGTCAATAATGTTAATAGAAATCTAAGACGGACCAGGCAAGAAAGGGGAGAGCAAGAGACCCCAACTGCATCAAAGGAAAGACCACTGTCCCAGATGCATAACCCAAGAATTAATAGTCATCAGATCGAGCGCACTCAGCAGGTACCAGTTTTAAGAAGTATTAAGGCAGGCAGTGCCCAAAGCAGGTTGGAACCCAGCCGAGTTTTAGAACACACTCATTCAGGATAGGGGCAGCCACCTCAGCATGGACGGGGGGCCTGGGAGCAACAGGTTTGAAAAAGACCAGGGGGGAGGAGGAGACACGCTATCGAAATAGCCAGAAAGAAGCTAAACAAAGCAGTAGAAAAATACTGCAAGAGCACAGGTCTCCACTTTTTAAGGCATGTCCTATACCAGAACAATGCAGAAATGTTCCAACAGGATGGGGTGCACCTGTCAGCCAAGAGGATGGGGGATTTACGGAGAACATTTTCAGGGCACTCCAGGAACGAGGCTGTAGGAAGGAGGCTTTTGGGGGGGACCTGAGAGGGTGGTACTGACACCCACTCAGGTGAGGCGGCATGTGCCCAGGGGCGAAGGCCCAAGGGGGACAAGGACTCGGGACGAGCCTTGGGCCAATCCGAAGCTGGACACAGTGTGCCCAAAAGCAGATTATGATGTATTACTTTTTGTTCTTATGGATTTTCTGTAAGAAAATAAAATGCCTACGGCCTATAATTTTTCCACAAATACAACTAGTCTGTGATGTTATTACTTATGTAGGGATGTGGGAAAGGGAGCAAAGGGGAGGCCACACTACTCAGCCTATGCCCCAGGCCCCGGGCCGCATGAAATGCGGGCCGATAGAGGGCCTGGGAGGTTAAGCGCGGGGTGGGGGTGAAACGGCGCGAAAGCCGTAGGGAGGGGTGGCAGTATGGCGCCACGAGTAACAAAAGCACAGGAAGGGAGGAAACGACACCTGGGTGAGGTGCGAAATATAACAGTGGGGGGCCAGGGAAAGCCCAGCCCCCAGGGAAGGAACAAAGGGGTTGAGGGGTATAAATAACAGAGGAAAATGTGAGGAGTCACAAACCAGGTAAGGAGCCCACCTCTCTAGGGTGAGCTCCTAGGGCCTGGACAAGGGAAAAGAAAAGCATTTTTGCCACCCAACCCACCCTGCAAAAATAATAACGGAGGAAGAAGGAAACAGGCAGGAGACGGAACGCCGAGTACTTTCTTCGTACACGGTCCAAAGCAAGTCGTAGGCGGCATGTGCCCAGGGACGAAGGCCCAAGGGGGACAAGGACTCGGGACGAGCCTTGGGCCAATCCGAAGCTGGACACAGTGTGCCCAAAAGCAGATTATGATGCATTACTTTTTGTTGTTATGGATTTTCTGTAAGAAAATAAAATGCCTACGGCCTATAACTTTTCCACAAATACAACTAGTCTGTGATGTTATTACTTATGTAGGGATCTGGGAAAGGGAGCAAAGGGGAGCCCACACTACTCAGCCTGTGGACAAAGTGAAATAATAACGGTAAACGAAACCATGGAAAAAATCAAAATGAGTGGGAAAGACTGAACAGACATATTTGCCCCACTTGAAACCATTCCGTGTGAAGAATGGCTCTTGGATGCAGATGTTTTTTCATCTAATGATGAGAATACCTGTGAACCAGAGCTCTTAGAAAAATGTATCAAGTGCCCGCGGACAAGCCTTCGCGAGAGGTAAACTTGGACAAGGGCGGCCTCTGTCACTCCATTGCAGTATCCGATCAGCTTATCAAGGACCTGATTCTTCTGAATGCAAAAGTAAGCAGAAGTACTGCCGGGGTGGAACCCGAGAGCCATAACGTCATGAATAAATTGACGTTGAGTGAACAAAGCAAATACAAAGCATCGGTAACAGTGAGCAACAGGAAAAACATTGTGGAAATAATGGACTCAAACGAGCAAAAACAGCCCCAAAAACGGAGGAGGGTGGAGAACAGACCGTTGGAGTTGTTAAACTACTCACAAAAAAGAACCACATCAATAGGGATTTTTCAGAGGAAGGAAGGGCTAGGAAAGACGCAGAAGCCTGGACAAGCCCGCCTATATGAAACTCTGGATGCAAGCCTCTCTTCAGACGAGTCATCTTCTGATTCTTCTTTTGTACAAAGGGAGTTTCCAAAAATACGACGACTGGCATCGGGACTTAGAGATGATCGGACTCCTAACGAGACGATAGAGAAGGCGATGAATTACATAAGACCTACTATCATGTCCTCAATGTCAATAGCAATACCACCATTGACAAAAATGTACGAACAATTTAAGGACAACTACATGGACCAGAATACTCTAATTACACTTATGAATGCCAAAATGACCAACATGGAGATGGAAATGGCGGAAAAAAACAAGCAACCTTACACGAAACACAGAAAAACAAGACTTTTCTAGAAATGCTCAAGGCCCTCCTAAAAAACAACAGAGAGGACAAAAGACTTCTGGCAGAGGTTGCAAGAGAAGCATTCGCAATCTTGAAACGAGAGCAAATGTGGATAGGGGAGCGTGCTGGGGCCCGGGAAGATCCCTCTAAAATGGGGAGTAGGAGTATGTGTGACAACTAGGTCATCCCGGGCAGTGCCCAAAAAAATAATAATAATAAAATAAAAGGTTTTAGATACCCTGAGCACCAGCCCCCACTGTGGGGCAGTAGACTCGGGAAGTGACGGTGTTGATAAGTGTAAGACCTATGAACCGAGTAGCACTTTAAGTGGAAGTGTGATGGAACCGACAAGGAATCGAAATTGTCATGAAGCCGAATCTCTGGTGCTTCCCTCAACTTCTGCGAACGCAGAGGGGTTAAGTATCAACTTCAACTTGACATCTAATATTGAGGAGCAATCAGGTCCAAAACCTAGTATCAGTTATGCAAAACAAAAAAAGAAGGACTGCAAAAGGCCATAATGGATTCTGCAAAGCAAATTAAGTGCAAAGCTAAGCAAGTGCAAAAATAAAAATGAAAAATATGCTGCGTGGAAAAAACCCTTATGCCAAGAGCTCCTGTAAGTTTCTTAGAAACATCAAGGCACTGAATGTGACGAAAGACAGGTTCATATTGATTGTTCCCACTCATGTCCATTAGGGTGCATCTGTATAAGCCAGTATTCCGTCATAAGAAAATACTCAAGTTTTCTTTCCCTGTAATGCTAAAATACTCTAGCAAAACAAGTTTTTGGTTCCTCTGCCAATATATGCCCGTAAATGCCCTTAAGAACATACTCCTGTTGGCTTTGCCTTAATCCCAGCAGAAAAAAAGCCATGCCACATTAAGAACATGTATCCTTACTGGCTATACAAATCCAACCTACCCCCAGTATAGAAATGTTGTATTTTTCCCCTAACACCAGTAAAAAATATGTCACAGTAAGTAAACATTGCCGTGCGGGCTACACAAGAAAACATTTCCCCCATTCCCTTTGTAAGAACACTTATGTTGGTTTTCCCCCAAACTTCAGACACACACACAAACACACACACACACACACATGCACACACACAAACAACAAAAGACAGACATGAACACACACACAAAGACACACCAATACAATCAGACTCACACATAAAACACAGACACACACAGACATTCACCCACCAGTCACACACCCATATAAGTTCTCTGTCATTCACACAACCACCCAGAACATTCACACAGCATTCTAATTCACACACGCTCTCACATCCATGTACCCCATTAACATTGCATTAATTCATATGCATGCACTTACAGACACCCCATTGCATACATACAAGCATTTACACACCCCATTGCATGCAGGCACACATACATTCTGACATACATACAACCCTTGCATTCACGCATACACAAAACCACTTTTTGTCCTAACCTTTTTCTCTACAGACTCGCCACAACGCTGCCTCTTCAGCTGTTCCACAGGCCTGCAGCTCCTGCAAAACCAGAAACCAGGAATCAGGGAGAGCTTCCTAGTTCCTGACATGCACATAGCAGGGTCGTGCTCAGGCTGCATGGTGGCTTCTGTAAATGCCCAATCAGGTCTGTTGAGTGTTCATTTACAGATTTTGGGTGGGTCTTGCTCACTCAGGCTCTACACTTTCTATGCCTCTGCCTCCTGTACTTTTTCTTAGCTTCCTGTTTTCTGGTTCCTTCCATTGTATCACATTGCATGCAGCAGCCTCTGTCTGTCACTAGCCCACTATGTATCTCTCTCTGCACAGCCCATTTCACATTGCACTCCTTTCATCCGTTGCTTTCTCAACTGTTCTCTTGACATCTGATTATGTTCCTCATGGGTCCTGGAGCCAAGGTTGTCCTCCAATTTATGGTGCCCTGCATGTCTCTCTCAATGGTGCCTCTTCACTTACTGTGCCCACATGCGTCTTCTCTTTTTAATGACCACTGCTACACCACAACACAGGACGTCCTTTCTTCTTGCCTGACACTGCATGTTGCTACCCAAACCTCTCACTGCATCTACAGTTTCTGTTTGAATTGTATAGTTAATTCTCCCTTGCACCAACATTTTTTTCCATTTTCTCTCTGTCACTTGTAAACCACAATGCTATCTTGCTCTTCTTACATGACGTTTCGTTTGAACTTTTTCTTTTTCAGTGTTCTTTCCTTGGATGAAAGGAAGTGTTAAAGTATATTTCAAATAATACCTCTTGATAACGAACATTGGCCTAAGCGCATTCCCATCGCATTGAAAATCGCATTTAAATGAACCTGAATAAGGCTGACTACGACGCCATTTTAGAATCATCCGCCATTTTGTTAACTCCTGTTTCTGCTTCATGTTAAACTTTGTGTTTTCAGCTGCAGCAGGGAAAAATGACCTTTGCAACACAGATAAACATGTTGTGATTGCTGAGAGTGGATTGTTTGTCCTGAACTAAGAAACCTTGGAGCTAAACTAGAGTTGAACTGAACAGTAATTTAGATGTTGTCTGTACCAATAGCATCATGCACAGTTGCACAAGAGACGCTCTTAGATGGATTTCGGATGTTTTAATTTCTCCCATTGAAGTGCATGACACGTTTAGTCAGTATGCTCCGGCAATGCAAAGGAACGTGTTACAGGTGATGGTAGAGTATCTACAAGATGAGTTTATGAAGAGAAAGGTTTGTTGTCCTGCAGATTTGATGGTCATTTATAAGAGAGAATTTTTGCTCGATACTGCTTTAACTACTTTGTCACTTGATTTAGCCCTGTTGCTTAATAAACGTTCAGATTTGCCTACTTTACAATTGCCGGTGAGGGAGGTTCCTCTGACATTTGTCCTGAAAGTTAAAATTCCAGCTGATGCCGCAGCAGGAACACCTGCCACTACTATTGAAGCACATTATGTCTCACAGTTTGTTCATGTCCCATTTTCTAGACAGGAAGTGAATACAATTAGAAAAAAACAATTCCAGATATTAGGAAGAATCCAACAGCATTTTATAAAGAAATTGTATCTGTTTTGCATTCGTCAGTTTTCATGCTGGGTGATATAGATTTGTTGTTTCCCGTGGTCCTTCCTGCTGATTTGTGGAAGCAGCTTAGAACTGTAGACGATCAGGCAGTGATGGGTAATACATGGTATGACTTAGTACGAATAGATGGGGAAAGGAATGCTGGTGAGAAACCGCCACAAGTGATACTGATGTTGTCAGATAGAATAGTAGCTAAACTGAAAACTCTGATTCCTGAGAAAAGAATCATATGGGATAAACTTACGGCTTGCATACAATTGAAGTCAGAGGGTGCAACAGAGTATTGTAATAGGTTTGAGCACGTATTTTCAGATTTTAGTGGTCAAGTCTTAAGTACAGAGTCAGGAAAAAGGTTGTTTGTAGACAAGTTTGTAGGCGGATTATTGCCTAAAATCCAATCACAGATCATGAGTTCTGAGAGTGCTTGGCAAGCGAAATCACAATCCAAAGTATTACATATGGCCCAGTACTATGAAAATAGGGTTAATACGGAGAAGGCAGAAAAGAAGAAGGGAGCCTTAAAGAGCACAATGCCCGATCCTTCAGCAGAGATCAAATAGCACATATGTTGCCATGGGTAGACGATCCAGAGGCCGTCCTGGGATAGGCGGTCCTGGTAGAAGTCAGTTTACTCAGAATCGACAGGCACCTTCACAAGATAATCAGCAACAAAGTGTTAATTGTGGGAACATTTTCGATAATCCTTCAACTTTCTTTTTTTCTGAGGATTTTACATTTGGTGATATACTGTTCCGTTAGGACAGCCCGAAGCAGAGTCTGGAACCAGTGCCTATTCCCATTGATCAGAAAGGGCCCTACGTTGAAATGAAGGTGGGGAATAGGGAGCATCTATTCTTGATAGATACAGGAGCACATAAATGTTCTATTGATCATTCACAGGTTCCAGATATTTCACTGTCAGGGCAGCACATAATTTCTGTAGGGTTCTCTGGCACAACAGTGGTTAGTTGCCAGTTATCTGCCAGTACCGATTTCACTGGGACCATTTCTTTTGACAACAAATTGTGGCAAACATTTGTTGGGATTAAATTTATTAAAATAATTGACTGCTGTAATTTACTGTTCTCTGGATGGAGTGCATGTAACGATTTCACCTGAACAAACTTCAGTTCCACAATTTTTGTCTAGACCTTTACCAACTGAATTGAATAAGGTTCTGACATGTCTATAGGCATTTAATGATAATGACGTTGGAATTTTACAAATTGACCCAGTTAAAATTGTGTTGAAACCAGGTGTCAAATTGCCGCATTTTCCGCAGTATAAGATTTCGGTTGAAGGTGAACAGGCTTTGAAGAGTATTATTTCTGATTTTGTACACATAGGTGTGATTGAGGAAATTGCAGGGAGCCCCAAATAGTCCGATCCTACCAGTTTATAAGAAAGGGGATAATGCTATAAATAGTACTATAAATAGTATAATAGTCCGATCCTACCAGTTTATAAGAAAGGGGATAATGCTATTCCGTTTCGCTTCATTATTGACTTGCACGCCATTAATAAGGTTGTTTCTCCACAGTTTCCGATTGTACCTGATGTTACTACAATATTAACTATGTTTCCAGCCACAGCTACACCTTTTAGTGTTGTGGATTTGAAAAACGCTTTTTTCAGTATTCCTGTACATGTTGAAAGCGGATATTTGTTCGCGTTCACCGTGGGGGGACGCTCGTTTACATTCACTTGTGTGCCACAAGGGTACACCGAGAGTCCAAGCATTTATAGTAGAGCATTGAAAGAACAGCTTGATACACTTGAGTTACCTTCTACTTGCACGTTGTTGCAATATGTCGACGATCTACTTCTAGCTGCTGATCCTGAAGTTCCTTTCAAAGAAGGCACTGTGTTGCTGCTTATTCATTTAGCAGAACATGGGTATAAGGCTTTGTTGAAAAAGTTTCAATATTGTCAACAGGAGGTCACCTATTTCGGCTATCTCCTGTCAAAGGAGGGAAGAAGACTGATGCCTGAACCGATACAAAGCATCTCCAGTATGTCTTTCCCGAATACACAGAAGGAGGTCAGAGCTTTAATAGGCATGGCTTCATACTGTAGACAGTGAATCCCACATTTTTCATTAATGATAAAAACTATGTTGGCAGTGACAAAGAAGGGCATTTCTTTGCCTTTACCGTGGAACATGGATTGCCAGAATGCTTTTGATCTGCTCAAGGCTGCGTTGTGTTCAGCACTGGTTTTGGGCACACCAAGTTACAAAAAGATCTTTGTGTTGTATGTGCATGAATGTGATGGATGCGCTTTGGCTCTTTTTACACATGAAAATGGGGGCAACAATAGACTGTGCGGTTATTTTTCCTCCATGTTAGACCCTGTTGCATGCACTTTGCTGAGATGTTTGAGAGCTGTAGCTGCTACCGCTGCATCCGTGAAACAAAGTGAGGGTATGGTTTTAGGTCATTCTTTAAACGTGATGGTACCCGACTCTGTAGACATTCTATTAAACAGAACGCAAATGCAACATCTCACATCAGCACGATTAACAAGATACGAGCTGAATCTATTTGCTCCGCATATCCAAATTAAGAGATATTGCTCATTAAATCCGGCCAAACTATTCTCATTTCCGCAAGAAACTAATTGTAGTGACAAGAAGTCACATGACTGCCTCTATACCACAGAACACAAAACTAAGGGCAGAATTGATTTAAGTGATACACCCTTGAAGAATCCACAAGGGGAGCTGTTTTGTGATTGCTTTTGCTTCATACTTCCGGATGGTACATACACTGCTGCTTACGCAATCACCACATTAAGCACTATTGTGGAAACCAAACAAATTCCAAATAATTCTGCGCAGGCCGCAGAGATTATTGCATTAACCAGAGCCTGTGAACTTTCTGAAGGGCTTAGTGTGAATATATACACAGATAGCCAATATGCCTTTGGGGTAGTTCACAACTTTGGTCGACTATGGGCTGAGAGAGGATTCTTGACCTCACATGGTACAAAGATTCAGCATGGCACCTTAATAGTTTGGTTACTTTCAGCACTTGCGCTTCCTACACATTTAGCAATAATGAAATTTGCCGCTCACCAAAAAGTGACAGACGATGTAGGAAGGGGAAACGTCTTTGCTAACAGAATAGCCAAAAAGACTGCCACTGATTTGCATTAAAAAATGTATGTATTAGACCCAACAGAAGGGGTTACTGACACTTGTATGATAGATGAAGGAATTGGTTGTATAAAAGAAATTCAGGCTGACGCTACTCCAGATGAAATCAAACAGTGGGCTGAGGTTCCAGCAGTTCTAGATGATGAGGGTTGTTGGGTGGATAATGAAAAGCAAAGATGAATGCTACTCAATACCTATGTTACTGCTATGGTGACCGTGGCTCATGGTCAAACACATATATGTGCTAAAAAGATTTGCAAACAGTTAGATCCTGTCTGGTATAATACTAATATTCAGAAAACTTCTGATTGTTTTGTCCAGAGTTGTATGATGTGCTTGCAACATAATATTGGAAAAGGAACACCGACACCAAAGGGTAGTTTTGGTCCCACCTCCATGCCTTTTGAGGTTATTCACTTTGATTTTATTGAAATGGAGCATTGTCAGAATTATAAATATGTTTTCGTAGTCATCTGTGCCTTCAGTAAATGGGTTGAAGCATTTCCACTAAAAGATGCCACAGCAATGTCAATGGCAAAAACCATGCTTAAGGAATATTTTCCTAGGTTTGGCTTGCCGAGAGTCATTCGGTCTGATAATGGTCCGGATCACATTTTATCGCTGCTGTCATCCTGCAAGTATGCGCCATAACAGAATCTTAAAGAACAAAATAGCAAAAGTCTTCACACTCATGGGGTAATTCATAGATTTCAGCACAGAGGCAGCGCACGCTAGCAGCGCAGAGAGGGATTGTGCGCCAGTGTGCGCCAGCCGTGTGCGCTAAACAGCATTCTGGCACACCGCGTATTCATGGAATTCCCAAGCCATAATGAGCGCTGGGGCAGAGAACATCCCGCAGCACCAGTTACGCCCCCAAGAACGCCCCTTGCGCAAGGAAAAGCCATTGAAATCCCCAATGCAGCGCAAAGGGCCGTGCTAACCCTAGACCAGTTTAAAGGTCCGCTACACTGCAATCACGTGAGCGGGGAACGTGTATTTCTGGGGTGTGCATGGAGAATCACACGCAATAGGCCTTGTGCGAGCGGGGTACGTGTATTTGGGGGGTGCTTGCGGAGAATGACACGCGTAGGCCCTGTGTGAGCGGGGTACGTGTATTTCGGGGGTGCACATGGAGAATCACACACGATAGGCCTTGGGGAGCGGGGTACATGTATTCTGAGGGGTGCGTGTGGAGAATCACACGCGATAGGCCTTGTGCGAGCGGGGTACGTGTATTTCAGGGGTGCGCGTGCACATGGAGAATCACACGTGATAGACCTTGGGGAACGGGGTACGTGTATTCTGAGGGGTGCGCATGGAGAATCACACGCGATAGGCCTTGTGTGAGTGGGGTACGTGTATTTCGGGGGTACGTGTGGAGAATCACACGCGATAGGCCCTGGTGAGCGGGGTACGTGTATTCTGAGGGGTGCGTGTGGAGAATCACATACGATAGGCCTTGGGGAGTGGGGTATGTGTATTCTGAGGGGTGCGCATGGAGGATCACACGCGATAGGCCTTGGGGAGTGGGGTATGTGTATTCTGAGGGGTGCATGTGGAGAATCACATATGATAGGCCCTGTGTTAGCGAGGTACGTGTATTTCTGGGGTGCGCATGAAGTTTCACATGCGATAGGCACTGTGTGAGCGGGGTACGTGTATTTCAGAGGTGCGTGTGGAGAATCACACGCGATAGGCCTTGTGGAGCAGGGTACGTGTATTCTGAGGGGTGCTCATGGAGAATCACACCTGAAAGGCCTTGTGCGAGCGGGGTACGTGTATTTTGGGGGTGCGCGTGGAGAATCACACACAATAGACCTTGGGGAGCAGGGTACGTGTATTCTGAGGGGTGCGCGTGGAGAATCACATGTGATAGGCCCTGGGGAGCGGGCTACGTGTATTTGGGGTTGCACGGGGAGTCTCACACACGATTCCGCTTGCAGAGCGGGGTACGACTATTCTGAGGGGTGCGCAGGGAGTTTTGCACGTGAATTGGCTGTGTAGGTCCTCCCAGGTGTGCCCTCTTCCCCCTCTTCCCCCTCCCCAGCCCCTGCAGGCAGCCCACACCACAGGGGACTACCCTGCACCCCTGGTCATGTCCCGTAGGCAGCCCATCCACCCTGGGCATGCCCCCCAGCCAGCCCCATGCACTAGTGAGCACTGACTCATGTCCCCCAGCACCCCCACCCATCCAGCATTGACGGGCACCTGCCAGCAGGCCCCGACTCATGTTCCCCAGCACCCCCACCCATCCAGCATTGACGGGCACCTGCCAGCAGGCCCCGACTCATGTTCCCCAGCACCCCCACCCATCCTGCATTGATGGGCACCTGCCAGCAGGCCCCGACTCATGTTCCCCAGCACCCCCACCCATCCAGCATTGACGGGCACCTGCCAGCAGGCCCCAACTCATGTTCCCCAGCACCCCCACCCATCCAGCATTGACGGGCACCTGCCAGCAGGCCCCGACTCATGTCCCCCAGCACCCCCACCCATCCAGCATTGACCGGCACCTGCCAGAAGGCCCCGACTCATGTCCCCCAGCACCCCCACCCATCCAGCATTGACGGGCACCTGCTTGCAGGCCCCGACTCATGTTACCCAGCACCCCCACCCATCCAGCATTGATGGGCACCTGCCAGCAGGCCCCGACTAATGTCCCCCAGCACCCCCACCCATCCAGCATTGATGGGCACCTGCCAGCAGGCCCCGACTCATGTCCCCCCTCAACATGTCATAAAGATGCACATTCATGGGCCTCATGTCCACCAAAATACCACTGCACCCCACCCCAGTCTTGAGACCCAATCAGGTTTCCCATCCACCCCACACAGAAAGGCCTATTTCATGACACAAACCAAAAGTCAACTATGTACATCAACACATGTCCATCACACACACACACTTGGTGCCAGTGATTGTGTAAACCCACATTGAGACATGCAGTAAACCAATTAGCGAATACCACACATGGAAGTAATAAATCAAAATGTATTTTGCACAAAATGAAGTAAATGTAATGAAAACATAAAAAATATTTTAAACAAGAAAAGAAATGCATGTCCAAAAATGAAAAAAATAAATGAAGTCTCAATCCAAAGTAATCGAAAAAAAAGTTAGTCCAAACTCTCCATCCACCAAAGCAAATCCAAATGAAACATAAATTGTAAAATCCATTGATCCATGGTGATTTAAAATACATTTTTTGTCATAAATCCACAGTTCAACTATGTACAAAGATTGATTCCAGGGTCCATGAGCCCAACGAATAAAATGAAACCTATCAAAAAAACCCTACCTAATTAAGAACTATATACAAAAACGTGGGGCATTGCCCAAGCGTCCCAAAACAAATAAAAACAGAAAGGAAACCTAATACTAACTTACTATATACAATGACGGCGGGCAAGTCCTACGGCTCACTCTGTTATGTTCTGGGCCAGGGCATCATCGAACTCCATGTCGATGTCCCGGAGGCGGGCCTCTGCCCTGGCCCCGAGGTCTCGCAGGGATGCAGTCATGGCCTGTTCCAACTCCCTGCGAGTTGCCTCAAGGCACTCAGCCCGCCTCAATGCCCGGCGCATGGAGAACTCCGCCCTGACCATGGTGAGCCACGCCTCTTCTGCCCGCCGCCGCTCCGCATCTATCCACTGGCCCAACCGCAGCCACACGGAAGACACTCCCATTCCAGGGTCCTCCTGCCCTCTGGCCGATGCCTGCCCCTCTGATGTTGATAGCCCCGAGCCATCATCGCTCCCACCTTGAGCTTGATGCTGCTGCTGTCCCTGTGCCCTGTCCGATGATGCCTGCACATCCTCCATCTGCTGGTCTCCAGTTGGTGGGGTGTCCACCCCTGCTGGACCTCCGACTCCCGACTGTGGCAGGGATGGGATCTCCATCAAGCTGGCTGTGTTGGTCAGGCCAGGTCCACAGGGGGCCCTGGTGGAATCTGGGCCAGAAGACGGCAGGGAGAACGACTGGCGCATAGTCTCCACAGAGGAGGAGAGGTCCGCCAGAGTGTGCGACACATGTAGGAACCCTCCGACCATGGCCCCTCCCAACTGTGCCACATTGCCACACAGCTCTTCGTGATGGTGTGCATGGTCCCCCCAGGAAGCACGCACATCATCATGAATGACACACGTGTGCAACGCGACACCAATCAGGACGGAGCCCATACGGTCATGGGACTCCTCGTCTGCAGGTAGTGGAGAGCCAGATGACGTGGGCCTCCCCCCTACCTGCGGACGGGCCTGGGATGGGGCATCCCTGCTGGTGCATGGTGGTGCAGTCACAGGGTCAGGGACAGCGACATGCACAGGCCCCTCCACGGCAACCTGTGCTGCCTCCTGCCCCTGACCCTGGACTGCACCACTTCAACCAGTGGTACTACCCCCACCAGGCCCCATGTGCGGCTCAGTAGCGGGCTCCTCCTCCTCTGTGGAGACCACCAAACTGGATGTCTCTGCACTGTGTTCTGCCATTGCAAGCCCCTGTGGGGGCTCACCCGGCCCTTCCACTACAGGCGTAGTGGCAGACGCGGCACCAGTCCCCTCGCTCCCGGATGGTGGCAATTCCTGGGAGGGGGGTTGGGCCTTGCGTCGCCGCCTGGTGGAGGAATCCCCACCGCTGCGCCCTCTTCTTCACTCGATGCTGCGTAGAGGGAGACATAGAACACAAGCATCAGGGGACTGTACAATAGTCCCCTAGACAGGAAGCAATAACACATGAGTGGCACTGTCAAACGTCACTTCCATCCTGTCCCTCCACAACACATGGGTCAATGCAGGCAACACACATGCAGAAACAGGCGCGGTGCATGCAATCAACATCAGCAACCATGTACAAGGGCCTCTATTGACATAAAGGTTTGGCTTCAAACTCACATGCATCATGGCTCATACTGATCCCATGCACACAAATCACCGGAGGGTCATGCATCAGGGCTCATACACCACAGACACAGTGGATACAAGGGTGACTAGACTGCATAAGTGAATCAACACATCGTCACGGACATGTGTCATGCATCCATGGCATTTCAAAGTCACACACACGCTTCTCAGACACACAGACATGTACACTATACATGTACATGAGAGCAGCACCCATCTCCCACCCCCCATCCATGTCCAAGAACAGAGACAGGCATGCATTCATGTGTGCATTCCGCATGCAGCACACCATGTTGCATCGGAACCCATGCACCATCCATGTGGTTTCTGCATGACTGGTCTCACATGCAGCACCATGATGTCCCTGCACACACACATCCATACATGGCCCATGTCACACATACAGGCAAGCAGCTGACTACCAGCACACTGCAACATGCCCTGTTTCACACAGCAATGCATGGCCACTTACCGCTCAACTCCAGACGGGTCTGCCTGTCAAGGACCTGGGTGTGGAGCGCTGGGCTAATGCATTCCAGGACCCTCATCTGGATGTTGCTCAGGCAGACCCGGCACCCCTCTGCATCCTCTGCCTTCATGAGGCACCGGGCCTTGCTGAGGGTCCTGGACCTGAAGTCCTCCCAGCGCTTCCGGACGTGCTTGATGTCACGGGATGCCACCCCCTCCGCGTTGATGGCAACCACTATGTCCTCCCGGATCCTCTCCCGTCCTTCCTTGTTGGCGCGCGATGGTGTGAAGAGGGCATCATAATGCCCCAGAACTTGCTCCACCAGGACACCAACTTCCTTGTTGCTGATGCTGGTGGCCCTCTGCCTCTCTGGCTGGGGGTCGCCAGTGGTCTCGGATGGTGTTTGCCCCAACATGGCGACCCCCGAGGCAGGTGTGGGTGGGCAACTGGGTCCTGGGGCTGGGCTGTGGAGCGATGGTATCCCAGTCGGGAGTCTTCTGTTCCAGCAGGGGTGGACACAGCAACTGGACCCCTGCAGATGGCTGACGTGCATGCACCAAATAGCAGGGCACGTGGGCGGCAGGCAGGCAGCAGCAGATGGCAGGTGGGAGCGTGCTCGGGGCTCTGGGAGGCAGGAAAATTGTCTTTTGGGCAGGAGTGTGGTCTTCCGTGTGTTTTCGCGTGGCCAGCTTGATACGGAGTAATTTGGCACGTGAAAAACGTGCACGTCAGAGTGTAAATCGAGGAAAGGACCTTAGCGCGTAAGCGCATCTGTGACGTTACGCTCGCGGGCGTTTCCCTTGTGAAGGGTGCATAGTGATTCAGCATGTGAAAAAACAGCACGCCTGCGTGTCAATGCGTGTAATCCGTGGAAAGGTCCTACGCGTGCAAGTGACGTGAGGTGCGCAGGCGTTTCCCTCAGCACAGGTTAAAGGTGAGCGGCTTCCAGCAGTTCGCGCCTTTCGTGGAGACCGACGTGTGTGTTGCTACTTCATGTTTTTTCACGCACCATCACTACTTCACAGCGGATCAAGGACGTATCTCTTCTTTTGGCGGGGGTATTGGCTACGCATGCTTTTCATTATCACGCTAGTCTGACGGTGAGTCGCGCACGCTATTTTTCCCACTGCGGGTGACCCTGTGTATCGCGTACCCATTTTCGAGGTCATAGTAACCTGCGTGCCCCACGCGTATGTGTTTTTCGTGTCCCTGGGTGCCACCACATACTGCGGGAGGTTAATTCCACGCACGTGGGCTACTGGGGTGCGTGCATGGTTTTACTGCAGTTTTGGGGTGCATGAGCGTTGCGTGACCCGTCACTTCATCACCGGGGTCACATACAGCCTTGCAGGTACAGGGATGCTTATAACATCTTGTATCCCACCCCTTTCACCCCAATTGCCCGGGAAAATTGTCGTGTATAACTCCCATTGGCACTTCTCCATCTGTGCCAGCACTACTCCATCGGTGCCAAGGTTGGGAGGCCACCAAAGGTGAGGGGCGCCTCAGCTGGGCGTACTCCTCATGGTGGGTGTGGTCAGGGACATGGCCGGGGTGACCAGGGAGTAGGGGGACTCCAGGGTGTCCAGGGTGGCTGCAGAGGGGGAAGAGGCAGGGGTGAGCCAGCTCGGGACGATGTTGTGCCTCATGTTGGTGCAGTCATGCCATCACCCTATGTGGCTCCAGGAGATGCAGTTCTTGCATCTGGCACTGGTGCCTGTGTGACCCGGCAGTCCATTTCATCGACTGCCACGGGCCCAGGGGTAGTGGTAGCTGCAGGTGCAGCTGTGGACACCACTACCCAGGCTCAAGGTCTGCCAGCGCAGGCTGCGTTGGCACTTGAAGAGTCCATGGAGGATTTCCAGCAGGTCAGGAGGAAGACCGTAGGTGCACGCAGGGCTGCCCTGACCGAGACACGTGTCCCTGGGGCAGTGATGTCATCTGCTGCCCCAACCAGCCGAGTGTTGGCAAGTGCAGGGGCAGATGCAGCCAACAACACTCCGGTTGTGAGTCTACCAACCAGGACAGTCGCGGTCAATGACCTTGGCACAGCAGATGTTGCTGCGCAGGGTCCATTCCAGGGCACCCAGCAGCCACTGATGCAAGTCAGGCCTTTGGTCATCCTTCCACCTGCCACTCCCTTGGTTCAATCCTCCGGTGCCACTGGTCATACTGATCAGGGCGGTATTCACCAACCAGGGGCCGCGCCACCATCCAAAAGGAGGAAGGTTGCATCTGCAGCACAGGCTGGCACCCCAGACACAGCCACGGCCTCCTGCACGTCAAGGAAGAAGCCTTTCTGTGCGAAGAAACTGGACTGCCTTTTGGACTACGTGCGGGCCCACAGCCGCGACATGCTAGTGGGGCCGAATTGTAAAGCTATATCTGCCCATCGGAATACCCACCCCATGTCGCGGATAATGTGAGTGCATTCGGCCATGAAGTGCGCACAGCTGCCGAGTGCAAGAAGCGTTGGAATGACCTCAAACACAGCACTAAGGCCAAGCGTGCCTCAAATTACAACATGACTCTCGTGACTGGCGGTGGGCCACCACCTGAGGAGGATGACCTCACTCCGCACGAGGCACTCGTTGCAGAGATCATATCAGAAGAATTGGTCGAAGGAGTGGGAGAGATGCAGGACTTTGATGCCCCGTCCAGTGATTGTTGTTGCGTGTATGTCCAGCCCATGTGTGGTTTGCCTGTGTGATGTGTTGTGCTTGACTGCCACTACATGCAATGTGTACATAGTTCTCACGTGCTAGTCATGCAATGCTTCACTGATGCATGCATGATGTGCAGGATGGTGTACATGTAGAGCAGACGGGGACTGTCCGCATCACCACACTTGCACTCACATGCTAATCACCCAGATGCCCCTCCGGTCCATGTTCCAGCTCACTGGCCCTTCTTCATGTAGCCAGGGGTGTCTTTCCTCTCAGCACTGAGACTATGTCATTGCATGACTGACATGCATGTGTCCTCTGCCTGCAAGGGGGAACTCCACGTAGGCATGCCCCCTTGCCCCTCCACCCTCCCTGCACCCCAATTACACCATTGCACTGGTGTGAGTCATTTTGGCGTACTGCATTGGCCTGTTCAAGCCTCCTGTGTACATGCTGACTTCCACCAGCCAACCTGCCAGACACATGCAATGGGATACATCCTCTGCCCTTCATGCAGGGTGTGTCACTTGGACTGTGCA
This sequence comes from Ambystoma mexicanum, assembly GCF_040938575.1. Classification (NCBI taxonomy): domain Eukaryota; kingdom Metazoa; phylum Chordata; class Amphibia; order Caudata; family Ambystomatidae; genus Ambystoma; species Ambystoma mexicanum. Next base: position 494,981,552 of record NC_090930.1, on the reverse strand, counting down.
GATGGCAGATGCTCCGCAGGGACATGAGTGCCCATTCATGCTCCATGTGCATTCCATGCATGCCCCTATGTGTCCTTGACTGGATGATCATTGTAGTACGTGTCTTTGATGAGCAACATTTCATGGCATATCTTCAGCCATACTATAACACACAAACAGAATAAGGAACAGAAGCTTCAATAGAGCTAGTTACTTTATTGTGCCATTAATGCAGTCCGCTGCATTAATGGCACAATAAAGTAACTAGCTCTAGTGAAGCTTCTGTTCCTTATTCTGTGTTGTGTGTTATAGTATTTCTGATAACAGAAAGGACACATACCCGTTGTTAGAGGTAAAGTGCATTTTAATAAAATCCCTGTATGTTAGTATATCTTCAGCCATCCCATGCCCACTCTGGCCCAGTCCTGCATCACACACATGTTTAGGGTGTCACAGTCTGTGTGGGGCACAGTCCTCCCCCAGTTTCAGGCCCACTGACTCTGTCCAACTGATGTAGTGGGTTTTGCACACATGGGTGTACTACTGAGGATTCGTCATGTGTCCTGCTTACTGTCCCATCATCATCTGCTGTGTTGTCAGTTGACTCAGTTGATGACATTGATGCTAGTCAACACTGTCTGCCAATACATAGGTCTCTGGTCACCCTTTTGCTACCATGCAAGGCATTCCTGCATTTTCACTGGGGGGGGGGTTGCTTGTAGCCATGCAACCCATTGCATGCACATTGCACGTGATGCCTGAACTTGCCCATGCACTGCCTTCACGTTTTTGGTACACATCATGAACTACTTGTTCATGTAGATAGTGAGTAACGTACACATGTTCTGCACTGCATCAACCCACTTCTGAGCCATGTAATACCGTTCTACATGCGTACTCACTGATGCAATGTCAAATTGACTAGGCATGCATGGCAGGTTCTCTTTTGTGTGTGACATGTCTGCTTCATGTGTTGGCTGTCTGTGTGATGTCCATGTGTGAGTGTGTTATGTGCTTCTAACATGTGTAGTAATGTTTTTTTCTCTCCACTTTTCAGATGATGATGCAATGGAGCCAGAGGATGGTGTTGTCATGCCAGGCACAGGGTTGTTATCACAACCGCAACCCGGCACAAGTGGGAGTCGTGGGGTGGTAGACCACGAGAACCCACGTGTGCTACAGACCATCTTGTCTTTGGCTGGCAATGAGTCCAGCCCAGATGACCACTCTGACGACCATGTCGAGTTGGATGTGCATCAGGTCCATACGTCAGGGGTGAGTGATTCTGATGTGGACACTCCTCTGTCCGTGACACCTGCACTGAGAGGCCAGACAGTGGTGGGACCTCTGCCTGTGGTGGATCAGGACGCAGGGTTACCCTCCACACCAGTCGCTGATGTGCCTGGGGCATCACGTAGATGGGGGCATGTAGTAGTGCAGCCGCGAGTGGTGCCAACCCAACAAGGAAGCCCGGTCCTTGGGTCCCGCAGGTGTCAAGCCCAGCAACGCGGTGGCCGTGCGCCACCGAGGTATACTGAGTGGGAGCAAGATATGACTGACAATTCAGAACGTCAGGGGGCAGCACTTGATAACATCACTGTGAGCATGGAACGTGTGGCCCAATCCATGCTCCCCCCTGCTAGGCAGGTGCTTCTCCAGCAACAGGCGGCGCAGTCCACGGCCCGCTCGCTCAGGCTGTGCATGGCGGCCTTTGACAGGGCACGCCAGGCTGAAATGTTGTCTCTGCGTCAAGCAATTACTGCTCACGCAGAGGCACACATGGAGGCCCTGAGGGCTGAGTATGAGTCCCTCATATCCACTCTGGGTGCCCTCTTGACATCCCAGAGGGTGCGGTCAGAGGAGAGGTTTGAGCAGCTTGAGCGTACCATCTCGGCTGAGCTACGTGCTTGCCGGGAGGTGCATCAGTTGTCCAGCCAGACCACGCAGGAAGAACACCAAGAACACACTTGCAAGAGGAAGCACATGTATCACGGGAGGTTCTGCATGCAGACCTGCGTGTCATTGCCGCACAGAACCAGGGTCACCCGTCCGGCAGACTTGCAGCCGACGTGGGGCAAGCTGCGCCTAGGTGAGGTCAGGCTCCTGGCCCACGTCCTCTTTCTCAGAATGAGGCAGACTCGGACAACGAGATATCTCCCACACAGGTCACGCTGTGCAGGCGCTGAGCCCATGGAAGCTTTTTTTTTGTCTCAACATCATCGCATGTGGGTGTTGAGGTGCACCCTGTACCTCCCCCCTCTTGGCTGCCTCCCCCCCCGGGTCGTATGTGGCCATTTTTGATTTTTGCTTTTAGTTTAGTTAGTTAATATTAACTATTTGATAGTTATTTTAATTAGGTTATGTAGGTTGTTCCTTGTTAGTTTAATTAGTTAATATAGTTTAATATTGTTTGTCTATTGTGCATTCATGTGACGGTGTGGTGCTTTGTGGCTTTTGAAAGCATCCACTGTCTGTTCCAGCTGGGCCCTTCAAGCTTGTCTTGTGTATGTGTTTGCAGCTTGGGGTCCTGACTCACATAGGCCACTCCTGCTTCCCTTATCCATGGGCTCGCTAGGATGGTTCGGTGTTACAAAATTGTACACAAGGGCTTTGGACTTTCTTAATAACTGTGGTCTGTCTGCTGCTGTACTACTTGTGTTAACACCCCTAGTGGGGATTGGTTGTTTTTTATCCACCCAATGGCTGTAATCAATTTGGGTGAGTATGTGATTGATGTCTCCATTAATTGATGTGGATTGTGATGTATGTTATTTTCTTGCCTGTATATGTGCTTGATGCACTTCATGCTGTAGACCAAGGTTGTCCAACATACGGCCCGCAGGCCACAATGCGGCCCTCCAAGCCATTTCATGTGGCCCGCGAGGCTGTACAGAAAACATTGAACAAATAAATAAATAAATCGGGGCATGGCCTGTAACTGCCTCTGGTGCCTGTGGCACCAGAGGCAGTTACAGGCCATGGCCTGGTTTCAGGGACGCCGAGTATGGGGGTGCTCCGGGCCCCCCTTCCAGCCACCCAGGCCGGAGAGAAGAGACACAGTATGGATGGCCCTTTGTTCCATGCATACTGTGTCTCTCTCTGGCGGTCCGGATAAAAGCCGGGTAAAAAGCGATGTTTAAAAATTGAGGGACAGATGCAAAGCAAGATGCTCTTGTTTTCCATCTGTCCCTCAATTCCTAAAAATCGTTTTGGTTTGGGTATACTTCTACATCTGTGTGCACGGATGTAGAAGTAAATCCAACCCAAAACGATTTTTAGAAATGGAGGCACAGATGCAAAGCAAGTCTGTCCCTTAATTTGTAAAAATCTTTTTGGGTTGGATGTAGTGGTACATCTGTGCCCCCCCCCTTGGCAAGAGGGAGCACAGATGTAGAAGTACACCCAACCCAAAACGACTTTTAGAAATCGAGGCACAGATGCAAAGCAAGTCTGTCCCCCAATTTCTAAAAATCGTTTTGGGTTGGGTGTATTTGTACATCTGTGCACCCCTCTTGGCAAGGGGGGTGCACAGATGTCCAAATACATCCAACCCAAAAAGATTTGGGAGGTGCAGCTGGTAGTGTGACTTCTTAGAGACGTCAGAAATGTGAGGAGAGAAGGAGAGTGTGGAGTCGAAGATGACCCCGAGGTTTTTAGCCTCAAAGGTGGGAGCAGGAGGAGGGCCAAGAGAGTCTGGCCAGAGAGCTACAGGGAAGGAGGGAGCTGGTGTGCCGATGAGGAGAATCTCAGTGTTGGTGGCGTTAAGGCAGAGGGGAGGGACACCACAGGTAGAGTAGAAGACAGAGTAGAGGAAAGACCCAAGTTGGACCTGGGAGGGTCGGTCAGAGAGGAAAGAGGTCAGCCACACCAGAGCCTGACCAGTGATACCCAAGTTATCACGGAGACGGAGACGGTTGAGCAGGATGGCACGGTTGACAGTATCAAAGGCAGAAGAGAGATCAAGCAGGATGAGGACGCAAGGGGTGTTAGAATCAAGGTTGGAGAGCAGGTCTTCACGGATGTTCAGGAGAGCAGTTTCCGTGCTTCTGGCAGCTCTGAAGCCAGACTGATGGTCATGAAGACAACCAACAGATTCAGTATGGAGATTCAGCTGTGAGATGGCCAGTTTCTCCAGGATCTTGCCCAGGAAGGGAGTGATAGAGATTGGGCGATAGATAGCCGGGCAAGGGGGGTCAGCGGAGGGTTTCTTAAGAAGGGGGTGTACAAGGGAGTGCTTCAGGTGGGATGGGAAGACTCCAGCGGCAAAGGAGTGGTTGCAGAAATCAGCCAGGGCAGAAGCCAGGGAGTCGATGTGGTCCTTGATAGTTTTGGAAGAACAGGGGTAAACCTGTCTCGACGAGACTTTCATAGATCGGACTTGTCTAG